>NC_084989.1:24678228-24743228 GCF_963691925.1 Scomber scombrus
TTCCTTCCTCCTTCCTTCCTCCCTTCCTCATTTCTTTCCTTCTTCCTCCCTTCTTCCCTTTCTTCCCTCCTTCCTTCCTTCCTTCCTCCTTTCCTTCCTTCTTCCTGCCTTCATCCTTTCCTTCCTTCTTCCTTCCTTCCTCCTTTCCTTCCTTCTTACTCCCTTCCTTCCTTTACTCGAGGACAACAGGAGGGTTAAATACATTTGTAGCAGCCAATGACATCAAAACGGCCAATAACGTAATAATATTGCCTGTTTTAAATGTACTGAAGCCAATAATGTAATATCCAATAAATGAAACTTAATAAAGTGATATTAGTATATTATTACGTTATCGGCTCCAATTGTAAAGGATTTTTTTACCTGGTATGAACAGGAGGAATCATTACAGACACATAAACACACTTCATTTCAGTTTATTGGAAAAACTATGAACTCGTCCTTTAAGGGTTTTCCTTTGCAGGGATCAAAACCCTCAAACCTCCATGTTCTCTGTTCATACTCCTGCGTTTACATTTTCATGTTTCTCCAGTTGCAGCTGCTCATCGTCTTATTTTCGTTAACCTTTATAAATCTCAGTAATCACCAGCAGCTCAGTGATAAATATAACCAGCAGACAACAACACGACCCTGCTTCAGTTAAAATGAATGTGGTGTTTCCGGCTGTTTCAGTCATTCTGTGTGTCTGCTGCCGTCGCTGGAGGTCAAAGGTCAAATGTAACAGTGAACCCTGGGGAGACACACACACACACACACACACACACACACACACACACACACACACACACACTGCAAAAAAACACCATATGATCCAGTATGAAGAGTTTTTCCTCCACATATGAATACTAGACGGCTCTCTGACTTTCCTGCTTTCATACTGCAGTAAAAGTACTGCAGTATTATGAGTGATGTAGTATGCAGTATTACAGTAAAAGTACTGCAGTATTATGAGCGATGTAGTATGCAGTATTACAGTAAAAGTACTGCAGTATTATGAGCGATGTAGTATGCAGTATTACAGTAAAAGTACTGCAGTATTATAGTGATGTAGTATGCAGTATTACAGTAAAAGTACTGCAGTATTATGAGTGATGTAGTATGCAGTATTACAGTAAAAGTACTGCAGTATTATGAGCGATGTAGTATGCAGTATTACAGTAAAAGTACTGCAGTATTATAGTGATGTAGTATGCAGTATTACAGTAAAAGTACTGCAGTATTATAGCGATGTAGTATGCAGTATTACAGTAAAAGTACTGCAGTATTATGAGCAATGTAGTATGCAGTATTACAGTAAAAGTACTGCAGTATTATAGTGATGTAGTATGCAGTATTACAGTAAAAGTACTGCAGTATTATAGTGATGTAGTATGCAGTATTACAGTAAAAGTACTGCAGTATTATAGTGATGTAGTATGCAGTATTACAGTAAAAGTACTGCAGTATTATGAGTGATGTAGTATGCAGTATTACAGTAAAAGTACCGCAGTATTATGAGCGATGTAGTATGCAGTATTACAGTAAAAGTACTGCAGTATTATGATCGATGTAGTATGCAGTATTACAGTAAAGTACTGCAGTATTATGATCGATGTAGTATGCAGTATTACAGTAAAAGTACTGCAGTATTATAGTGATGTAGTATGCAGTATTACAGTAAAGTAGTGGTTTGGTCCTCTGACTGATATATTATTATTATGACATCATTAGATTATTAATAGTGAAGCATCAGTGTTAGAGCAGCATGTTACTGTTGTAGCTGCTGGAGGTGGAGCTAGTTTACACTACTTTATATACAGTTAGCTAGTTTAGTCCAGTGGTTCCCAACCTAGGGGTGGGGCCCCTCCAAAGGGTCAGCAGATAAATGTGAGGGGTGGTGAGTTCAGTAAATGTTCTGGATGTTTTATTCACTTTAAGGACAAATGGTCTCTTCGTAACGTTCGTCTCTTCTGTGAAACACGAACCTTCAGTCGCTTCCTGCTCTCAGTAAAAACTCAACGGCGTTTGTCACCGTGGCGACGGGTCCATTCAGTCATTTCTGGATCTGATTTCTGCTCACAGTCCAGGTCCCGGCAGGGGGCCGCACTGAGATTTATACGTTGGGGGTTTGTGTTCGGTCCTCCAGGGAGGCTCTGTGACATCGCTCATAAATAAACAGGAGCTGAAAGGCCTCTGCAGACTCCGGCTGGACGTCCCAAAGCTCAGGACGCCATTGTTAAACCTGACAACAATGGAATTTAAGGATTTAAGTACGGTGACCCGCAGGGGCCACAACTCGTCCTACTTCCTGTTCAGGCTTCAAAGCAGCAGAGCAGAGCGAGGTCAGAGAGACTCAAATGTCTCAGCTGCAGATTCAAAGTCGGACATCAGTTTTTAGTGTTTCAGAGTCCAGACTTTGGCTGAACCTGCTGGATCCCCCTGGACCAGGTCCTGCTCCTCCCTCAGACCTCAGACCGGCCGATCATCGTCTCTCTATAAAACAGCACCGTTCTCATCTCTCTGCTCTCAGCTGTTGGTTCATTGTCTGATTAAAGAGGATAATAGAAAGCAGTTATATGTTGGGAGTTCAGGGCAGTTTTGACATTTTCTCACACACAGTTGAAACGTGTAGAGACACTTCATTGGTTTTATTGGTTTTACTGGTTTTACTGGTTGTTATCACCTCTGTGTTGCTCTTTGTTTTCAAGCCTTGTTTTGTCTCGTTCTCCCACATTTAATGAACCTTTGGTATGATTGTAAATAATGTATATAATCCACCGAGGGGACGAAACATATCCTACTTTCTTTCTTTCCTTCACTTCAGTCTTTTATTAAAGTGTTTCTGAACAGACAGGTTGAAGAGTAGCTGTGGGCTCGGGAACTTATACAACCACATGAATGATTAAGTGAGGAAATAATCAGTAGATCAATTGATAATGGAGATAATGGTTAGGTTGCAGCCTTCACATACTGACCCGATCCCTTCATTTATCCTCTGATGACTTCATCACATCAAACTGATCATTTTCCTCCTTCTGTGCACAGATCCTGATATTTGGTCAAACATCTGTTTCAAAGCTGAATGTGAGCAGCTGTGGATGTTGATGTTCAGGTGAGTGCTGCCATCTGCTGGATCAGCTGTCAAACTACACACACGTTCATTAACTGAACACGAAACATCTGATTCTATACTAATTTCTATCTTTCTATCTTTTTAATAATTTCAGATTCTGTATGCTGGAATTTTCTTTTTTTATCCATCTCAACAACACTAAACTCAAAGAAAAATGCTGCCTGGACAGAAAATAAAGCATCTTTTATTTTAATTCTCCAAGGAGGCACTCGGCTCAGTTCTGTTCATTTTCACAGAATTTACAGATAATCTTCATTCTTTGACATGTTGGAGACATTTTCTCATTTCACATGAAAACTAACATACAGCAGCAGTTTTATGAGATGGATGTTTGTTGGGTTTTTAAAGATAAAATGATTATTTTAATACGAAAGTGAGACAGATGTGTGTGAAATGAGAATAATTTGAATTTAAAATGATGAATTACAATCTGGATTCATGTCAAACAGTCATATTTAACTCAATATTAGATTGGTTCTGGATTTATTAGATTATTCAGAATTTATTAATGAAAATTGATTTTTATTTTATTTTTTAAGCACTTCGATTCTCTGAACCACAAATCAGCAATACGCTGAGTCAGTTTGATGATGTGGAGGAACAGTCAGAGGACGTCATGAAGTTCAGTGTTGCTACAATAACATGCATACAGTCCTCTTATGTTTTTGGTTTATGATGAGTTACTACTGCTATATGCATGTTAGACAGGAAGTGATAATGTGTGTATTTATTGGTTCATATATCTACAAGTTCACGTGTATAAAATTATAAAATAATAAAATATAAAAAATAGAGAAGCAGGTCTTCAGAAAAGTGCATTACTGACAGAACAATAAAATAGTCAACAAGAGATGGAAGGCATGACTGACTGTATCAACAGAGTCTACGATCTTGTGATGAGGTGTACAGAACTAATCCTAATTGATGACAGCTGGTCTCACCCCTCTCCACTCTTTCTGCAGAAATTGACAGGACAAGAGAGGAGACAGAGGAGAAAGCACAACTACAGGAGACAGAGTTTTGACAAGGTCTTTCAGTGTTATGGAAGTTAATGACAGTTGTTGGAGACAATGAACTGAATGAAAATATGACCTTTCATGTAAATACGAAACCAATCAGCAGGGCACCACAGGGAATCGAACCCCATCCCAGTATAAACAAGGAGTAGCCATTACCAGTGCCTTTTGCTTTTTGGCTAAACATGGTAGGTAAAGCAAAACCTACATTAGCAACAGCATTTTATTATATGTCAAAATGACAACTACAATTTATTTGTTCACCAAATGTGGAAAACTATGCAACTAGTGCAGTTTTAATAGTTTGACTTTACACCAAATAACATTTATGTGCATTAAATGTCTCACAGAGGTTTAGATCAAATATCTGCTGCTGTTTAACAAGTTTGTATTTACTGTAAAAGAAGTCCTATCAAAGTAAATGTGCTCGGATTATAATAATTTAATACATTTGTGTTTGTGCGTCATGTTCTCTACTAATGTGACAACAACATAAAGAGAACTCAGCGATAACTGAAACTATTTACATGTTTATTGGTATTTAATTCACTGAATATGAATGAAAGTGAAGCTTTCTCTCAGAATCAGTCAGTGTGAGTCAGTGAATGTAAATCCTCCTCCATGCATCATGTGTGCTGCTCTTCACTTCACTGAAGCTTCATGGCGCCATCTAGTGGACTGATAGTAGAAGTACAGCAGCTGCACACTGTCATCATTCTACATCAAATACAGCTTATCCCACAGAGCTGCTGACTGTTAGTATCAGATGCTTCAGATGAGTAAATCATGTTTATCCAGTTTGAGTTGAATAATCAGTTTGAGCACAGAAAGGATAGAAAAGTGCGCTCACTGACGTATCTGCTGTGTGTGTTTCTGATATCTGCTGACTGGCAGCACTTCAACTCTCTGTAACCAGAGCAGACACATCGTCAACTAACACAAAGCCACAACACAGATCAGCCTGTACTCTCATTTGCCATCATTGACCCACACACAAATGACCAATGATCAGTGTGTGTAGGATTTGAAGCTTTATTGACTTTGTCTCCATCTGGTGGCAGGATGAAGAATGGCAGTGAGCTAACAGCCTCCATGTGTTGTTTAATAATTGCTGAAATAGCTTCACTCTGCTTCTCTGTCCCTCTTTGTGTTCATGTGAATTTTACAGAAGTCATTATTACCATTCTAATTTGATGAGGGTTTGTCCAGTTAATGATATAAAAGCTGAAGATGTTTTACAGGTGATTCATTGATCAAACTGATTAGTTGAATATAATGTTTATCAGTGATTCATAAACAGCAGCTTTCAAACAGCAGCTGAGTGTTTGTGTGTTCACATGAGGAAGTTTCATATGTAAATAAAACTTTATAATCTTTACATCTTAGACTCAGTCCAACCAGTCAGACTGCATAAAGTACTTTACCTGTGAAGAGATTAAGGTGTGTCGAGCTGCAGAGTGACGAAGCTCATGAGACAAAGTTCAGTAAGTGGAGTTTGATTTCATGTTTTTTTCTAGTTTGTGGAAAATGAATCAATAATATAATGAATGTGTTGTTGTTGGTGTTAATTTCTTTAAACAGTCGTTATTTCAAACAGAAATATCAGCTGGTAAACTTGATGTGTTCTGTAACAGGGGATGAAGAGCAGTTATCCATGTGAAGAAATAACTTTACAAATACCATAAAAAGATGTTAAATAACTTTCAGTTAAAGGTCTTAAACCTCATGAATGTTAATGTAACGTTCAGCTTCTCTTCACATGAACGTCATGATGATTCTTTTTTCTAACAGCACACAATTAAACACTGAGAAACCATCAATACAACAATAAATATAGAAAACATCCATAAACTGTGGTCATGTATGGAGCTATTATTGGAGCAATACTATTTGCAAATGCGTATCTCAATCTGTGGGTGTGTGTAATCAGATCTGTGTGTAAAAGAATCTGTATGTCTGTATTCAGATTTGCAAGTGAAGACAAATCTACAAATGCATGCAAAGATCTGTGAATGCGTACACATCTGTAAGTGTACATGAATCTATAAATGTGTAAACAGATCTGTAAATGTCTGTCATCAGTTACAACTCAGGCTGGAGCTCTCGACTGGCTGTCTTTTTACACGTGATTTTGCTACACTTCTGCCGTGGTAGATCCGCAAATGCGTGCACAGATCTTTTTGCATGCATTTGACTTCACTTTGAAATCTCAATACAGACATACGGAATTTTTTACATGCACACACAGATCTCTATACGCACACACAAATGATAAAGCACGCACACACAGATCTGATTACACACCCACAGATTGAGATACGCATTTGCAAATAGTATTGCTCCTTCCTGTCTCGCCTCCTCTACAGGTGAAGCTCTGACAGCTCACCTGTGATAAAACCCTTAGTGACAGCCATCGATCAGTTTGGACTGTTAACTGTAAGTTTGCTTTGTTTACTTTAACTTTCTCTTTAGTAACTTCAGGGTTTGTTTTTTTTTTGGCTGTCTGATGTTTTTATTTCATCACAAAGTTTGAAGAACTCTCATGTTGGAGGATAAATCTACATGTTGTTAAATTATTGATTCACTGGAATCAAACATGATTAATGAACAGTTGATGATTATGTTTCTCACATGTAAACGTATCACAGCTACGTTGGTCCACGGTCAAAACGTTTTCTCTGCATTTTTAAGATAGTTTTGGCATTAAAATGCGTTTTGATGACATTTCTAGCGAGATATTTAGCTTTTACAATCTCTGCTCAGTGATAGGCGTAGAGTTGCGTATGGACCGTTTGGACGTGTCCTTACCAGTATGGGAAAAAAACACGTCTCATGCGGCACACAAAGGGTTAAATCCTTTCCCACTTCAGCACCGCCTCCCAAATACGTCTTTCAGACAGGTCTGTGTTTTGATTGGCTTAGCTCCCTGTGGGCTGAGTTGTTTGATTTGCAGGCTTCTCCCAGTGTTGACAAGAGGAAGTTGATACTGTTGTCGTGCAACACTCATGTCTGAGCACGTTGGGCAAGAAAAGAAAGGTGGAAGACATTAGAAGGTTTTTCACCAAACAAAGTGTAAGTCACCTGAGGTAAATGGTCCCCCCTCATAGGCTACTGCTAATGAATGCAAAACATGGCTCAGAACCACAATGACACAGATGAGGTTGAACCATGCTGCTGTGTGTCAACAAGAGAAGTTGGATAATGTTGACATTAAACAAATATTTGCTTGGCTCTTTTATATAACAGCAAGGCAGTAGATGTTGGGCTATTTGGATTGAAGGTTTGATAGCAGTGTATAGAGGAGATGATAGGAGTGTATATTGGGATTTATGTCCAAAAAAGAAAAAAAGACTACTCTGTGGTAGATATGTGAACTTTTATATAAATATAAGGAGCCGGCAGACAACGTGTGTCTGTATATTGGGATTGTCAGTAGTAGTTCAGATTTATTGATCCGGACTTGTAGGTCTTGTTTTGAGCAAATAATTTCTATTTTGAGAGACCTTTCATTTGAGCAGCCTTTTTTTAAAATCATAGACTGGTGGATTGATTTTGTGACGTACGTCACTTGTCTTTTATGTATCATTGGACCAATATATAACGAGACTATTGTTTTTTCTCCATCGACAAACAATTTTTTAATATTTTAACTGAAGAATATGAGCATTGTGTGAGGGTTAAAGCAGCTGATCTTTGAGCTCTGAGCTGCTTTATGCTTTTATTGGTGTACAGTGTCTCAGCGTCTCAGTGTCTCGGTGTCTCAGCGTCTCGGTGTCTCGGTGTCTCAGTGTCTCAGTATCTCAGTGTCTCAGCGTCTCAGTGTTTCAGTGTCTCAGTGTCTCAGCATCTCAGCGTCTCAGCGTCTCAGCGTTTCAGCGTCTCAGTGTTTCAGTGTCTCAGCGTCTCAGTGTTTCAGTGTCTCAGCATCTCAGCGTCTCAGCGTCTCAGCGTTTCAGCGTCTCAGTGTTTCAGTGTCTCAGCGTCTCAGTGTCTCAGTGTCTCAGGGTCT
Organism: Scomber scombrus; assembly: GCF_963691925.1. Classification (NCBI taxonomy): domain Eukaryota; kingdom Metazoa; phylum Chordata; class Actinopteri; order Scombriformes; family Scombridae; genus Scomber; species Scomber scombrus. Next base: position 24,686,366 of record NC_084989.1, read on the forward strand.
CAGTGTCTCAGTGTCTCAGGGTCTCAGTGTCTCAGTGTGACAGCAGCCTGACGAAGCTCTCAGAGGAATAACGCTCTTTTTGTAACAGACCTGGTCCAGACAGCAGAGAGCTGCACAGAGAAAACCTTCATGGGAAAAAGTCGAGTAAGTGGACCTTTGTTTGCTTTGAATTGTCTTCATGAGGATCTCTAATGTTTCCTCTTCATCACAAACAAGCTGCTCTGTGTTTGTTACTGTGTTGACTTCCTGAACAGAAGAAGACTCTCATCATTTCATCACTGATTTCTGGTCTTTGTTAAGGACTCAATGCCACAACGTTCATCCAGCAGTAAATCCTCAGAATAACAGCTGGCTGCCTTTAAATCAGAGTCTACATGTAGAAACACACATTTGATTTCCTGATGAGTTTTTCTGTCAGACTGAAGAATAATAATGAACCTGTGTGTGTGTCTTCATCAGGTGCTGCAGGTTACCAACATTTAAAGGTATCAACACTTCACATTACAGTTGATACTGTTTGATCCTCACTGTTCAGTCTGACTGTGTTTCTGTTAAACATTAACTCATATAAAACTATAAAACCAGGCTCCTTATATCAGATCCTTAAACAAAATCTGGTCTTTGATACTCAGGATGTTTATGAAGGATTTTAATTTATTATTATTATATTTGTTGAAGTCAAAGTTAATCAGTAATCATTTTTATCATTGTGAGGGAGAAGTAGCTTCCCTGCTAAACTATGTACTGGATGTATTGTAGAAGAACCTGCTGCAGGTGATCCATAAGAATCACACTGATATCTTTTAGTTTGAGTATTTATTCACACCACCACATCCGCAATCTCGTGGTTCTGCATAAATGAACATAATTAGAAAATCAAATATTGATAAAATATATATATATACACATAGCAGACAGATGTAAAGTTGAATAGTAACAATAGCAGTTAAATGTAGTTATGCTTTAAACAGCCTTATATGATGCTGAAACAGTACAGTCTCTTTGAGGAGTTGGTTAATGGTCATCCGTGGTACCACACTGCCCTCTATTGGCCATTAGTTCACATGCAACACATTAAGCAACGTGGCTGATGTAGCTTGCTGCTCAGTGTTTGATGTGCACTGCCCCACTTAACCAGTGAATTAACGTGTTTCAAGGTAACTGCTCTTCATTTGTCTCAGTAAAGTATTCAGTCTGTTTTTCAGCTCAAAATGACCAAAAACTATTCTGAACAGTGGATTAAAAGAGATTATCATCCTTTTATTGTTTTACTCAGGCAGAGGAAGTTCAGGGGCACATCATGAAGAAACAAAGAACAAGTGTGTAACGGAAGAGGAAAACAAGAACGCAGACAACTAGACCAGCAACCCGGCCAAAGAGAAAAATGGCCTCATCCAGCGAGGAGCCCAACAGCTCCGACATACAGGTCAGTGTGCTCCAATCTATCAATAAACATCTGGATGGTGCTTCCACCAGGAGATTAACGTCACTGTGTGCTGAGCTCCACACTTTGACTACTTTGTGTTCACAAAACTAAAATTATTTGATATTAAATTTCAGGTGTCAGCTGTTATCTAATCTGTGACTGTTGCTCACACATGGTTCATTTTTTAAAAAAGTGTGTCTATGACAGAGAAAAGTGATATAGAGCGAGTACACATACACAATTATTTACACCATCAAACAAAACATGTTAAAACCAAACCTTCAGCTTTGCTTTAACTACTGCTATAAATGATCATGTGATGTTTTAACTAGTCAGATGTGTAAAAGTCAAATATAACATCTTACCTTTCTGACCATATATCATTTTAATCATTGACTTCAGATTTTTCTTTACCAGAGATGGAAAATAGACGCTATCGCCGGTCTTTAAGCAGCTCTGTCTTCACACTGTAAACACTGCAAGCTGCTGATTTTACAGGACTTTCAGGTTGTTTCTAATTCTACATAGTCGACATCAATCATGACAAAAACATCCGTCCTGCACAATAACATAACATGCTTCAACAAGTCCAAATGATGCACATCAGGCTCCTTCATTTCCATTTAGCTGCATTAGCACCACCTGCTGGATGTTTGTTAAACTGTCTTCTAAGTTCCAACAAATACCATCTGATGCATTCAGTTTAGGAGGAGTATTTCCAGTCATTACAAAGGCACAAAAGGTTATAAGTTACCTCACATAGTTCCTGAGGAAAAAAATGATCTTCTGGCTCCATTATTGCTCGAATCATTTGATGGAGTGCAGGCAGGTGGACCCAAGTGTAAGAGACAGGCAGACAGGATCTAAAAAAACAGCTGTTTATTGAAACTTGACAAAAACTGTAGTTCAGAACAGAATCAGACTGAACTGAAAACTGGACTTAAATACAGACAGAACTAATGAGACAGGAGGACAGGAAGGGAGCTGATTGGCTGGGGGGGAGTACAGGATCACAGGAGGGACAAACAACCAAAACACAATGAGACCAGACAGGACAGTGACAGTATGTGTCAGTGGTTTCACTTCACACTCAAAAATGTTTTTAACCATAATCAGTCAATTCCTTTCCTGTGTGTAGACGTCTTACTCTTTAATGTTTTAACAATGTCAAGAATTCCTTTTTCATCTGTTCACCTTATTAACATGGATTATTTATTCATATTTATTACATTATTACTACATGTATTAGTTTTATCATCTTTAGTGCAAGGCTTAATAATCTCTATTAACAAAAACACATTAAATTAATCAGAAACTGAATCTGTTGCATTAATAGTTGTATTAATGTTTCGACAGGTCTATTTTTAATCATATCAGTCAGTTTCGGTTATTTAGAAAAATGAATTGTGTAATTGTTAATCCAAATTTTCGTAATTTCTTTTAGATTTTAGCAGCACAAAAGATGGCGACTCCTACAGAGGTCCTCTTGGAGTGTTTGGATGATTTAGGATCTGAGGACTTTGAATTATTCAAGTGGTACCTGTATCAGCAGGGGGTCCTTGAAGGCTTCAAATCAATCCCCAAGAGTCGACTGGAGAAAGCAAACAGAATTAAAACAGTGGATCTGATGTTTGAGAGCTACTCTATAAACACTATTAAAGTGACCAAAATTATTTTAGGGAAGATGAATCAGAATGCTCTACTGGAACGTTTGTCACTCCTCCCAGAACCTAAAGGTAAGTCATGGAAAGATTAAAATGTTACAAAGATATTTAGATATTTAGTGCTCAGTTGATGACCTGTAGACTTGTTTTAGATTCTTTGAGGTTTATCCTCTCATCCAACAGTCTTCTTTAGTTCTGACTGACGCCCCCAGAAAGATGCCGCACACACTTTCTAGTTTTATGTAGTGTGAATTGCTGAAGAAAAAAAAAATCAGTAACAACAAGTTTCTACAGGCAGTGAACAGACTGGATAGAGGCAGAAATGTTTTTTCATGAAGTCTTTAATCTGTTTATGGAGACTGAGAGGGACTCTGAATATTAGAGTAACTCGTTCCACCACCAGGGAACTACAGAAGAGTGAGTGACTCTGGACCCTGTTGTGGTGTTTGTACCAGGGGCCTTTCAGTGGCAGAGGGATGTGAACAGTTCTGTTGTTGTCAGTGTTGGGAAATTTACTTTCAAAATGCAATATATGGTATATTAATTTACTTGTTTCTGAAAGTAATTTGTTACTTTACAATATTACTTTCTCTGTTCAGTAATAAATTATGTTATTTGCTTCACCAAAATAACCACAAAAGTACAACCAGGCATTCTAAAATGAAGGAGATAATGTTCCATAGCAGCTCACACTTATTGCAGTTCATTATAAATGCAGTGGAAAACAATATGTTATAGCCTAATGACAGTGTAAGCCTGAAACAGTAAGTGTGAAAGACTGTCTTCTCCTTTTGGTTGGTTTTGCCTATTATGTGATAACCTACACACACCACTCAGCAGTACAATAACAATCACTGATATCACAAAAGCTTTTACCTTCATGACCGACAGAAGATTTTAGAACAGAATAGAACAATTATTTTTCAGTGAAGAGAGTTCCTACTGCTTCCCTACACATACTCAACCCTACACTTAACTATTATGTTTTTGTCCATCTTGAATAAACTGGAAGTAATACCCATCTTAAAAATGTACAGTTTGACTCTGCAGCCATGTCAGCATGTAATTACAGCAACAGGAAATTAGTCCTTTTCTGCGGTGTGGATGAATTCTTAAAAAAAACCAATGTGGGCGATAACATAGGTTACTTGACATGGTAACTGTAATAATAGTACTGAAATCTTATATGTGACCAGTGTCAGAGAGGTTAAGCTGAAGGTGGCGTTCCTTCACTATGCCGAGGTATCAACAATGCATGATGAGATCTGTGTTGAGACTGTGAGGTCTTCCAGCAGGAATGATAGGGAGATCTGTGTGAGTTAATTGGGTGTGAATGTTGGATCATCAGGTTCAGAACAATCCAACTAAGTTTCCATGTTGGAAAGGGCAATGCAGTTTCAAAGCCTCTGTTATTGAATATGATTTAATGATCTTTCCATAAAACTGTGAAACTCCAATGAACTCAATAGATACCACACTTGTAAGAACACATTTTTATGATTTATATTTTCTATTTCTGTCAACTGTTGTTTATTCATTCAGAGGTTCTTGCTGAGGCAGAGGAGAGTGATAGACAGGGTGAGATGGAGAAAGAAAACCCAGACTCAGAGGGAAGAGAGGAGCCCCCACTGACATCTGGCCCAAGTGGACCTCCAGGTATATCAACTCTCTTACATCTACACTTGGTTATTCCAGGGTTACCTTCTCTGATATTGTCTGATATTTATACTGATTGTTAAGCTATAATGTAGTTAGACTTTTATTTATAGTTATAAACTCCTTTAATTATACATCTGTCTGTGACTCTGTGTCCATGATTATCCTCCTGTTAAAAAACATGCCTGGCTCCACCACTGTAGGGTTCAGGTTAGTTCGGCTAATCTTTCATTGTTATTTCTTCTTTCAGAGACTTATGTCAAATGTCGACACAGATTGAAAACCAAACTGAAGATAAGGTTTCTGAAATTGTTAGAAGGACTTCCAAAAGCAGGAAAGAAAATTCTTCTGAATGAGATCTACACAGAGATCTACATCATAGAGGGAGGGACTGCAGAGGTCAGTGATGAACATGAAATCAGACAGATTGAAACAGCATCCAGGAAACCAGACAGACCAGAAACAATAATCAAACAAGAAGACATCTTTAAAGCCTCACCTGGAGGAGAGGAACCAATCAGAACAGTGATGACAAAGGGAGTGGCTGGCATTGGGAAAACAGTCTTAACACAGAAGTTCACTCTGGACTGGGCTGAAGACAAAGCCAACCAGGACATACACTTCACATTTCCATTCACTTTCAGAGAGCTGAATGTGCTGAAAGAGAAAAAGTACAGCTTGGTGGAACTTGTTCATCACTTCTTTACTGAAACCAAAGAAGCAGGAATCTGCAGGTTTGAAGAGTTTCAGGTTGTGTTCATCTTTGACGGTCTGGATGAGTGTCGACTTCCTCTGGACTTCGACAACACTGAGATCCTGACTGATGTTACAGAGTCCACCTCAATGGATGTGCTGCTGACAAACCTCATCAGGGGGAAACTGCTTCCCTCTGCTCGCCTCTGGATAACCACACGACCTGCAGCAGCCAATCAGATCCCTCCTGAGTGTGTCGATATAGTGACAGAGGTCAGAGGGTTCACTGACCCACAGAAGGAGGAGTACTTCAGGAAAAGATTCAGAGATGAGGAGCAGGCCAGCACCATCATCTCCCACATCAAGACATCACGAAGCCTCCACATCATGTGCCACATCCCAGTCTTCTGCTGGATCACTGCTACAGTGCTGCAGTGCACCATGAAGACCAGTGAGAGTGGAGAGCTGCCTAAGACCCTGACAGAGATGTACCTCCGCTTCGTGGTGCTTCAATCCAAAGTCAAAAACATCAAGTATGATGGAGGAGCTAAAAAAGATTTACACTGGAGTCCAGAGAGCAGGAAGATGATTGAGTCTCTGGGAAAACTGGCTTTTGAGCAGCTGCAGAAAGGCAACCTGATCTTCTATGAATCAGACCTGACAGAGTGTGGCATCGATATCAGAGAAGCCTCAGTGTGCTCAGGAGTGTTCACAGAGATCTTTAAAGAGGAGGACTGTGGGATGCTTCCGGTGTTCTGCTTTGTCCATCTGAGCCTTCAGGAGTTTCTGGCTGCTCTTCATGTCAATCTGACATTCATCAAGTCTGGAGTCAATGTGCTGGCACGAAACACAATAATATCCTGGTTCACTGAAATGTTTAGAAGCAAATCAAAACGTTTCTACCAGAGTGCTGTGAACGAGGCCTTAAAGAGTCCAAATGGACACCTGGACTTGTTCCTCCGCTTCCTCCTGGGTCTTTCACGGCAGACCAATCAGCCTCTCCTACAAGGCCTGCTGACACGGACAGGAAGTAGCTCACAGACCAATCAGGAAACAGTCAAGTACATCAAGAAGAAGATCAATGAGAATCTGTCTGCAGAGAGAAGCATCAATCTGTTCCACTGTCTGAATGAACTGAATGATCGTTCTCTAGTGGAGGAGATCCAACGGTACCTGAGATCAGGAAGTCTCTCCACAGATAACCTGTCTCCTGCTCAGTGGTCAGCTCTGGTTTTCGTCTTACTGTCATCAGAAAAAGATCTGGATGCGTTTGACCTGAAGAAATACTCTGCTTCAGAGGAGGCTCTTCTGAGGCTGCTGCCAGTGGTCAAAGCCTCCAACAAAGCTCTGTAAGTACACAGATAGTTTGATTTATTCACAGATTTAATACTCTGCTGTCTTTGAAAAAACAACAACAATTACTTACTTGTTTTTTATATTTCCTCTGTTTGTTTAACCTCTCAGAGAGAAGCTGTGTAACTCTTCACATTTTTGAATTGTCCAGTTTGTCTTTTTTTGATTCACAAACATAAACTCTGGCTGAGACAGAGAAATGATCTTTGCTTTAATATCATGTGATGTAGATCATTACATACTTCAACTTCATTTATATAGCACCTTGTGCTTCACACAAAGGAAGAACACACAAAAAATACAAAACACAATTTTAAAAAAGGAATCACAAATATAAATACATGGTCATAAAATATATAGTGACAGTTAGACACAGTTAAAATCTAGGTAGTAAAAGTAAGTTTTAAGGTTTTCCCATAGACTGTATATAAGAAATGGACGTAACATCTGTTACACCCATTGGTTTGTGGACTGCTGTTCGGAGGCCAATAGTATCGGATCGGAGCAGCGCCATCCTGAAAATTTCAGGTGCATGCTGGGAAAAATAAAAACACGGATTCTACTTATATGGGCATCAGGAGGGATATGAGGCGCTCCCCTGAACCTGTGAACCAATCAACCTGTCAATTACGACGTAGCCACGCCCTAATGCATACCCTGCTTTATCGTCACATATAAAATCAGGGAGGCCAAAATGTCCCAAATGAACATCATACTGCATTGAAGAAGGCTTTAAACTAGCGATTTAGACCATAAACACATTTTGAAAACGTTTACTGAGGTTAGAAATCAAGTGAGAAGTTGGTGAATTCTCCATTGACTTGTATAGAGACGGAATTCCTTTTGACACCAAAACGGTCGCCCCCTGGTGGCCTTTTGATAGAATGCAGTTTTAAGTTACTTCCGCGTTGGCCTCATTTCAGAGGACCGGAACTCCCCACCTGGGTTTTTCCTGAAGTTTTCAATAGTGGGGGAGGAAGAGAATTCCACAGTTTGGGGGCCGCAATGGAGAAGGCCCTATCCCCAAAGCACTTAGTCCTGCATCTGTGGACAGACAGGAGTCGCTGACCAGATGACCTAAGTTCTCTGCTAGTGTGGTATGGGACCAGGAGTTCTGTTAATAAAGGGGAGCAAGTCCATTCAAGGCGTTATAAACATCCATCCATCCATCTTCTGCCGCTTATCCAGGGTCGGGTCACGGGGGCAGCAGCCTAAGCAGGGAAGCCCAGACTTCTCTCTCCCCAGCCACTTGGTCCAGCTCTTCCCGGGGGATCCCGAGGCTTTCCCAGGCCAGCCAAGAGACATAGTCTCTCCAGCGTGTCCTGGGTCTTCCCCGGGGTCTCCTACCGGTAGGACGTGACCTGGGAGGCGTCTGGGAGGCATCCTAACTAGATGCCCGAGCCACCTCATCTGGCTCCTCTCAACGCGAAGGAGCAGCGGGTCTACTCCGAGCTCCTCCCGGATGACCGAGCTTCTCACCCTATCTCTAAGGGAGAGCCCAACCACCCTACGGAGGAAGCTCATTTCGGCCGCATGTACCCGCGATCTTGTTCTTTCGGTCACTACCCAAAGCTCATGACCAAAGATGAGGGTAGGAACGAAGATCAACTGGTAAATCGAGAGCTTTGACTTTTGGCTCAGCTCTCTCTTCACCATGACGGATCTGCACCAATCCGCCTGTCGATCTCCCGCTCCATCATTCCCTCACTCGTGAACAAGACCCCGAGGTACTTGAATTCCTCCAATTGGGGCAGGATCTCATCCCCGACCCAGAGAGTGCACTCCACCCTTTTCCGGCTGAGGACTATGGACTCTGATTTGGAGGTGCTGATTCTCATCCTGGCCGCTTCATACTCGGCGGCGAACCAATCCAGTGAGAGTTGGAGGTCACGGTCTGATGAAGCCAACAGGACCACATCATCTGCAAAAAGCAGTGACCCAATCCTGAGGTCACCAAACCGGAACCCCTCAACGCCCTGGCTGCGCCTAGAAATCGGTGACAAAGGGCAGCCCTGGCGGAGTCCAACCCCCACTGGGAATGAGTCCGACTTACTACCGGCAATGCGGACCAAGCTCTGACACCGGTCGTGCAGGGAACAGACGGCCCGTATCAGGGGGTCCGATACCCCGTACTCCCGGAGAACCCCCCACAAGGACTCCCCGAGGGACACGGTCGAATGCCTTCAATAAGCCCACAAAACACATCTGGACTGGTTGGGCAAACTCCCATGCACCCTCTAGGATCCTGCAGAGGGTGTAGAGCTGGTCCACAGTTCCATGTCCCGGACGAAAAACAACTTTTCTCCTCCTGAATCTGAGATTCGACTATCCAACGGACTCTCCTCTACAGTACCCCCGAATAGACCTTACCAGGGAGGCTTCTTAAAAAGAGGGACCACCACCCCAGTCTGCCAATCCAGAGGCACTGCCCCCGAAGTCCACGCGATGTTGCAGAGTCGTGTCAACCATGAAAGCCCCACAACATCCAGGGCCTTGAGGAACTCCGGGGGCCCTGCCACTGAGGAGCTTTTTGACCACCTCAGCGACCTCAACCCCAGAGATAGGAGAGCTGACATCCGGGTCCCCATTCCCTGCGTCCTTAACGGAAGGTGTGTCGGTGGGATTGAGGAGGTCTTCGAAGTATCCCTTCCACCGATCCACAAGCCAACTCACCACCAGGTGGTGATCAGTTGACAGCTCCGCCCCTCTCTTCGCCCGAGTGTCCAAGACACACTTGCGGTTGTGTCGTCCACAAGTCAGATGACACGACTACAAAGTCAATCATCGAACTGCGGCCTAGGGTGTCCTGGTGCCAAGTGCACATATGGACACCCTGTCCTGGTGCCAAGTGCACATATGGACACCCTTATGCTTGAACATGGTGTTCGTTATGGACAATCACAGATCACAAATCACAGAAGTCCAATAACAAAACATCACTCGGGTTCAGATCGGGGGGGCCGTTCCTCCCAATCACACCCTTCCAGGTCTCACTGTTGTTGCCAACATGAGCGTTGAAGTCTCCCAGCAGAACGAGGGAATCCCCAGAGGGAGCACTCTCCAGCACCCCCTCTAAGGAGTCCAAAAAGGGTGGATACTCTGAACGGCTGTTTGGACCATAGGCACAAACAACAGTCAGGATCTGTCCCCCCACCCGAAGGCAGAGGGAGGCTACCCTCTCATCCATTGGGTAAACTCCAACATACAGGCACCAAGCCGGGGCGCAATAAGTATTGCCACCTCCAGAGTGGAAGAGAGTCCAACGCCTCTTCAGAAGATTGGTTCCGGAGCCCTTGCTATGCGTCGAGGTGAGACCGACTAGCTGGAACTTCTCAACCTCGCACACCAGCTCAGGCTCCTTCCTCACAAGATAGGTGACGTTCCACGTCCCTAGAGCTAGCTTCTGCAGCCGAGGATCAGACTGCCAAGGTCCCCGCCTTCGGCTGCCGGCCAGCTCGCACTGCACCCGATTTATAAACAATTCTTAGTAATTTAAAATCAATTCTGTACTTAACAGGAAGCCAGTGTAGGGAGGCGAGAATGGAGTGATGTGATCCCTCTTCTTTGATTTCATGAGAACTCTTGCTGCAGCATGTTGAATGAGTTGAATACGGGATAAACTGGACTGCGGGATACCAAAGTATAATGAATTACAGTAATCAAGACAGGATGATTTGAAGGCATGAAAGACTTTCTCCAGGTCAGCAGTGCATACATATGTTCATCTTATTTAACTGCCATATCTACTCTTTAGAATAGAACAGCAAAGATTTTAACCAGTTCTGGGAAGAGAATACATATCATGACCAAAAGTCCAGAATCAACATTTTAACAAAGATAATTAAATTTTTGTTTGATTATTGTATCTCCAGGCTGACTGACTGTAACCTCTCAGAGAGAAGCTGGGCAGCTCTGTCCCCAGTTCTCAGCTCCCAGTCCTCTAGTCTGAGAGATCTGGACCTGAGTAACAACAACCTGCAGGATTCAGGAGTGAAGCAGCTTTCTGCTGGACTGGACAGTCCACACTGTAGACTGGAAACTCTCAGGTCAGATCAAATCACAGTTAATCTTTGAGATATTTTAAAGATGTTTGAATTTTGCAGTTTATCTTTCTTTGATTCAGCTTTATATTTATGGATCACATACATGAACACTAGCTGAGACAGAAAAACTGATCTTTGCTTTGATATCATGGGATTTAGATCATTACATGTTTGTTCATGGTTCATGGTTTGTCATATTTAACTATCACATCTATAACATGTTTAGAATAGTACAGCAAAGATTTAAACTAGTGTTGAGAAGATCATTTTTATCCAGCATCACAAACATTCCAGAATGAATGTTTTAACAGAGATTTCTTTTAAAAATTATTATTATTCTATCGCCAGGCTGACTCATTGTAACCTCTCAGAGAGAAGCTGTGGTCAATTTGTGAAAATGTCCGAGTTATTCTTCAGTACCTCGAAGTAGCATTGTAGTTCCATCAGCATCTGTTTCTAGTGGGTAGATTGTAGACTCTCAAATAAATACAGTAGATTTCCATAATGTGGCAGCAACATTTATTAGTATTTACCATATTGTGCCTTTTAAGTCAGCTATTTTCTGTGCCTTCACTGCTGATTTGAATGGATATATTTGTTCATAAGTGTTGTGCTTTGTAATGATGGCCACTGTCTCAGATCATATGAGACATACAGGTCTTGAACTGGCCTCTGGAAGAACAAGCATGTAGCTTTAGTTTATCTGTCACCTTTCTGTCTCTCCTCTTGTCTCTGTGTGTATCTCACGGTCGAGTCTCTCCACATGTCCGACTGCACGGATTTGATTGGCTGATTAGTGTCACTTGAGAAGATTCTCTATGCACAGTGGTCTGTGAGTTTCTGAGGGCCGCTTCACTTTTAGTTTAATACCGGGAGAAGATGCGGCCATTAAATTAGAAATGCTCTGACAAAATTTAACAATCTTCAATATTTCATCGGTTACAGGTCTGGGCCTGGATCTGGACCGCAGTCTGCCTATTAGTGACCTCTGCTTTAATATTATGTGATTTAGATCATTATATGTCTGTTCATGATTTATCAGTCACATCTACAAAAGAATAGAATTTAAATAGAAAAAAAAAGATTTAAACTAGTGTTGAGAAGATCATTTTTATCCAGCATAACCAACACTTCAAAATAAACATTTTCTTATTTCTACAACGATTATTTATTTTCTTGTTCATTATTGTATCTCCAGGCTGATTGACTGTAACCTCTCAGAGAGAAGCTGTGCAGCTCTGTCCTCAGTTCTCAGCTCCCAGTCCTCTAGTCTGAGAGATCTGGACCTGAGTAACAACAACCTGCAGGATTCAGGAGTGAAGCAGCTTTCTGCTGGACTGGAGAGTCCACACTGTACACTGAAGACTCTCAGGTCAGATCAAATCACAGTCTTTGGTATATTTATCTAAATTATTAGGTTCAGTCTCTCTAATATCAGGATTTTTGGTTCACAGAAGTTTTCCAGCGGGGTTTTATTATTCACAGGAAAGAAAATGTTTGAATTTTCCAATTCATCTTTCTTTGATTCAGCTTCATATTTATGGCACACATACATGAGTACTAGCTGAGACAGAGAAACTGATTTTTGTTTTGGTATAATGGGATTTAGATCATTGCATATCTGTTCATCATTGATCCTCATATTAAACTGTCATGTCTCCAATATGTTTAGAATAGAACAACAAAGATTTAAAGTAATGTTGAGAAGGGAGTTTTTATCCAGTATCACAAAGAGTCCAGAATCAACTTTTTATCAAAGTTTATTTATTGTATTTTTCATTATTGTATCTCCAGGCTGAGTGTCTGTAACCTCTCAGAGAGAAGCTGTGCAGCTCTGTCCTCAGTTCTCAGCTCCCAGTCCTCTAGTCTGAGAGATCTGGACCTGAGTAACAACAACCTGCAAGATTCAGGAGTGAAGCAGCTTTCTGCTGGACTGGAGAGTCCCCACTGTACACTGAAGACTCTCAGGTCAGATCAAATCACAGTTTGTCTTTGGTATATTTTTCTAAATTATTAGGTGCAGTCTCTGTAATGTCAGGATTTCTGGTTCACAGAAGTTTTCCACCACGGTTTTATTATTTACAGGAAAGAAAATGTTTGAATTCTCCGGTTTATCTTTCTTTGAATCGAATTCATATGGCACACATACATGAGTACTAGCTGAGACAGAGAAACTGATTTTTGCTTTGATATAATGGGATTGAGATCATTACATATCTGTTCATCATTGATCCTCATATTAAACTGTCATGTCTCCAATATGTTTAGAATAGAACAACAAATATTCTAATGTTGAGAAAATATTTTTTATCCAGTAACACAAAAAGTCCAAAATCCACTTTTTTATCAAAGTTTATTTATTGTGTGGTTCATTATCGAATCTCCAGGCTGACTGGCTGTAACCTCTCAGAGAGAAGCTGTGCAGCTCTGTCCTCAGTTCTCAGCTCCCAGTCCTATAGTCTGAGAGATCTGGACCTGAGTAACAACAACCTGCAGGATTCAGGAGTGAAGCAGCTTTCTGCTGGACCGGAGAGTCCACACTGTACACTGGAAACTCTCAGGTCAGATTGAGTCACGGTTTGTCTTTGAAATATTTTTCTAAATTTTTAAGGCCCAGCCTGTCTAATGTCTGGATTTCTGATTCACAGAAGCTTTTCACTAGACTTTGAGTAACAGGATTAAAGATGTTTGAATTTTCCAGTTCATCTTTCTTTAGGGATAATGACGCGAAAAGTAAAATTAGCCACACTACCAAATTAAAACACAATTTATTGTGTATGTGTACAGCTGCAGGAAGGAAGGACCTGCGATATCACTCCTTCACACACTTTGAATGAAGGAGTCTGTTGCTGAAGGAGCTCTGCACTGCAGTCAGGATGTCTTTCATGGGGTGGGAGTCGTTGTTTATTAGAGAAGACGGCTTAGTTATTTTCATAAATACCTATCTATATCTATAAAATATCTATATGGGTGGTCAAGGGGGGAAACCTTTTACAGTGCTTGCATATTGCATATTATGATCATTCATACTTAGACAGTAGAACTGAGGTGACATTCATTAAAGGAGGATTAGTTAAAACATTTCAAATTGTGTCTTTTAGTCAAATAAAAGACTACTTTGTCATTGAAGTTTTCTGAAATGTATTCTTAAAATTTAATCTCATCTCGTTCTCGTGAGTTGAGTCTATCGTCACACCTCTATCTTTCTTTGATTCAGCTTTGTATACTTTGTGGCACACATACATGAGTACTAGCTGAGACAGAGAAAGTGATCTTTGCTTTGATATCATTGGATTTAGATCATTACATATCTGTTCATCATTGATTCTATCATATTAAACTGTCATGTCTCCAATATGTTTAGAACAGAACAACGATTTAATGTGTTGAGAAGACAATTTTAACTAGCATCACAAAGAGTCCCGAATCAATTTTTTAACTTCTTGCTTGTTTTCTTTTTCTTTATATTTGCTTTCCAGGTTGACTGACTGTAACCTCTCAGAGAGAAGCTGTGCAGCTCTGTCCTCAGTTCTCAGCTCCCAGTCCTCTAGTCTGAGAGATCTGGACCTGAGTAACAACAACCTGCAGGATTCAGGAGTGAAGCAGCTTTCTGCTGGACTGGAGAGTCCACACTGTACACTGAAGACTCTCAGGTCAGGATTCATCAACCTGTTCAAGAGATTGAACAAATATTTAAAATCTGAATGATTTCAGAGGATAAACATGAAATCTGTGTAGGATTGTCTCTGCTGACATGATATGTCTGACCAGATTTTACTATATTTCAGCAGGACAGAATTACTTTCTATACATATTCGTATTGTTTAAATACCACTGATTATTTTACAGATTTTAGTAACACTTGATTTTACAGGTCAACAAATTACATTTTAATTACGTAATAATTAGCAACTAAGTTCTATGAAATTACTCCAACATTCACCCTTTACATTCTCCGGATGTTGTAACCGATACCCTCTACTAGTGTGAATATAGACCTGCAACATGGCTGTTCTGTAACCTCTGACTAAGTTTTGAACAGGTCTCCCACTAACGGTAGATGCTACAGTTTACCAAAGATCCCTAAACATCTTCTCGGCTGCACAGAGAGGTTTGTAGACTCCTTCAGTTAATGCAGCGCAGCTACTCAGACAGCTGTGAGGACAAACATGAGTTAGTTTAAAGAGTAAATAAAGCGTTTTAATGTCAGATTTACAAAGGTTAGAGCGAGTGGAGCTGGTGTGTTGTCAGAGAGATAAAACTGCTCGGCTGCAGAGCGGCTGTGCGTTTCCCGCCAAATGAACTTCATGGATTAGGCTAAAGAGCAGACTAGTCTGTCTGGTGGAGGCTTTGATGAACCTCTGTGAAGTCACATTTTATATCAGGAGGCTCCTTGATTTTGTGGAGTTTTAAAAAACCTGAAAAGTTGACATAGCACTGTGATAAAAGTGCATCTTTATTCTTCCTTTTGGCAAAAGCTTCACTCTTCATAAACACATTAGAATGTTTAGAGCATTGGGATCACAATGACGAGGTAAAAACATGCTGCTGAATCTTCCCATCTGGCTGCATGCTCAACTTTCTGGAGCTCCCTGATTCACTTCATCTTTTAGTGAGTTAGTTTGGAGACAGTTTGTTATTGTATGTGACTGCACAGAGCAGTACTCTCACACTGTGTGACATGTGTGTTGTTTTGTGTGTTTGCAGCCTGTCAGGATGTCTGATCACAGAGGAAGGCTGTGCTTCTCTGGCCTCAGCTCTGAGCTCCAACCCCTCCCATCTGAGAGAGCTGGACCTGAGCTACAATCATCCAGGAGACTCAGGAGAGAAGCTTCTGTCTGCTGGACTGGAGGATCCACACTGGAGACTGGACACTCTCAGGTATGGACAGACAATGTGTGATAGAGGAGGAAGAGCTGGAAACATTTTCTCTGTCAGAGCTGATCACAGATCTCAACTGAATCTTTGACTTTTTCATCTTTCTAACTGAAGTTTCCTGTAAATGTTGAAAGTTAAACCTGATTAGATTCAATCAGGGTTTCAGAAGGATTGGGATAGTGGATTCAATAGTGGATTGGATCAAGGTGTATGAAAGCCCAACCCCACATTAGAACAGAATAATAAAACAGTAGACTAGAGCCATGTAACGTCCATGTTAGCATGCTGAAAGAGAACGTGCTGCTCTGACCCCCCTCCTCCTTTCAGCCTGCAGCCTGCGGGAGTCCGATGGTTGACACCAGGTCTGAGGAAGTGTAAGTCTGCTTTTATTTTTATTTTTTATTTTATTGTGGGAAAAAAAAACAAGAATGAGAAACAGAAAAAACAAAACAAACAGAGACAAGAAGCATAAAGTCAACATTCAGACTAACAACCAGAACAGAACAACAAAAACACCACAAAAAATAAAAGAACTCAATAAATAAAAAGTCATAAAACATTAAATATCTTTGTGTGTTTGTGTGTGTGTGTGTGTGTATCTGTGTGTGTGTGTGTCAGTAACATCCTACTGAGGATGAAAATGATGTCATCATCAATCAGATAATAGGTCAATAACTGATCAATAACTGCAGCTGTATTGTGTCTCGTTCTCTTCATCAGATTTCTGTGAACTCAAACTGGATCCAAACACAATGAACAGAAAACTCAAACTGTCTGACAACAACAGGAAGGTGACATATGTGGAGGAGCATCAGTCATATCCTGATCATCCAGACAGATTTGATTACTGGCCTCAGCTGCTGAGTAGAAATGATCTGACTGGTCGCTGTTACTGGGAGGTCGAGAGGAGAGGAAGAGTTGATATATCAGTGAGTTACAGAAGAATCAGCAGGAAAGGAAGCAGTGAAGACTGTTGGTTTGGAAGGAATGATCAGTCCTGGAGTCTGTTCTGCTGTGATGTTCTTGGTTACTCTGTCAGTTACTCTGTCTATCACAACAAGAGAAACACATCCATCTCCTCCTCCTCCTCTGACTCTAACAGAGTAGCAGTGTATGTGGACTGTCCTGCTGGCACTCTGTCCTTCTACAGAGTCTCCTCTGACACACTGATCCACCTCCACACCTTCAACACCACATTCACTGAACCTCTGTATGCTGGGTTTATGGTCTGGCCTGGTTCCTCGTTGTCTCTGTGTGGTCTGTAGGAAGGAGAGTCTCCTCCTGTCAGAGAAACTTTCTCATGTTATTCACATTTGGACTTCCGGTTGAGTGCACGCTGGCGCATTTTGCTGCCGCTGCTCACTGGCCCTTATCTGTGATTTTTTAGCGAATTAAATTGATATATGGACTCTGCAGTAGATATTTTACCTTCGGCAAACACGGCGCTGTTGGATTTATACATTGGCTCTCCCATCAAAACCATCTGCTTGTCAGTTTTGTCTGATCTGGTCTGCTCACCTGTGGACTGCTCACCTGTGGGGCTCCCACGCCTTCCTACTCCTACTGCTTTCCGGGTACGTTACTCCTCTCTGGCTTAACATGAAGATCCACAACCTTGCCGTAAGGTTTGTGCTTGCCTGGATTGTTCTGTCCATCATATTTAATCCATCGTCAGCCCTACTCCAATACACGGCTGCTGAGCTCCTCCAGTTTCGGCTCCACCGGTACGATTCTCCACTGCTTCAGCATCTCTGCTCTGACATCGCTCGCCCACCTCCTCGGAAATACATCCACCGTGGCTCCCGACGAAGTTACCACATCGATGACTCCACTGCAATCAACTCCATCTGGTCTACAACTCGACATCCTCCGACAAACTCCGGTAGGAAAGTGGACCGCAGTGTATTAGCCAGCCTAGCCAGGTCGGCTAATGTCAACTTCACCAACGAGCGCAGCGACGTCAAAATTGGATTATTTAACATCCGTTCCCTTACGGGCAAGGGACCACTGCTCCAGGACCTCCTCCGTGACCGCAAGTATGACTTTTTATGTCTAACTGAGACGTGGCTACAACCCAATGACTTCTCTCAGCTGAATGACACTGTACCACCTGGGTTTGTTTACTCCTGCCAGCCCCGTCTCACCGGCAGAGGAGGAGGTCTCGCGATAATCTACCGCGATACCTGGAAGGTTTTACCTGTTACAGTTCCAGTATATCTTTTGAAACTCTGGCTCTTCAACTTAATGGTCCGACTCCAACTATTTTACTTAATATCTATCGCCCACCCAAACCTAACAAGGATTTTATTAATGACTTCTCTCTTTCCCAATGTAATTTTGCTTGGTGATTTTAATATTCATATGGACAACCTCAATCTGGCTCTTACCAAGGATTTTACATCTTGTCTGGACAGTTTTGGACTCAAACAGTACATTGGCTTCCCTACCCACACTAAAGGACATATTTTGGATCTGGTCTGCTGCTCTGGTGTCACTCCTTTTAACTGTTCCGCTGATGATCTTCCCATCTCTGATCACTTGTTAATTACATTCAACTCCAGCTTAAAACTGTCCAAAACTAAACAGTCACGTCTTATATCTTTCCGTAATATCAAAAACATTGACCTAGCAGCTCTCTCCTCAGGTATTGACAGCCTCCCCAGTTTCATCTACTCCTCCCCTCCTGATCAACTGGTTACCCTCTACAATGATCATCTCCACACTCTGTTGAACTCACTTGCCCCTATAAAAACTCAGACCGTGGACTTCCGGTCGGAACACCGTCATGATGGCCGCATAGCGAGGGAGCTCCCGGCTGAACCAGAGCAATTAGAGAAATACCCCCATTTAAACCAAACAAATAATTCAAAAACGCAGAGAAAGGGGTTAAAAAGCGATATCACCACTTTGAGCAGTAAACGTCGTCTGAAGACAAGTGGGAGAGACAGACGGAGCGCAGCAACAATTAGCAGCTAACAGGTGTGAGCTAGCAAACAACGCGGTGCAGTCCGGAGAAATGGCCGACTTGGAACTGATTCTGCAAGAACTAAGAGGATTTCGCCAAGAAAACAAAGGACAACTAGAGACAATAAGAGAGGAAATTATAAAGGCGACTACCAGACTGGACGAGGCGGAAGGACGAATTGAGAAAGCAGAGGAGAGGATCCAAAACACAGAAGACGTCATCACGGCCATGCTAAAGCTACACACCAAGCTGGAGGACAAGCTGCTGGACCTGGAAAGCCGCTCCAGGCGTGAGAACATAAGGATTTATGGGGTACCGGAGGGGTCCGAGAAGGAATCAACCACGATGGTTTCATTTGTGGAAAATTTACTCCGCGAAGGTCTCGAGCTAACGCACGACATGCCCGACCTGCAGATTGAAAGAGCTCACCGGTCGCTGGGGGACGCGCCGCCACGCTCCATCGTAATCAAGTGTTTAAGTTTTAAAACAAAAGAGAAAATACTCCGCAAGGCATGGCAGAAGAAGGGGTTCACCTGGAAAGAAAACCGCATAAACCTGGATCACGACTATCCACCTCTAATACTCAAGAAGAGAAGAGAATACACAGAGATCCGCAAAATACTGAAGGAAAACAGAGTTCAGTTCCAGACCCTCTTCCCTGCCAGGCTGCGCGTGAGACACGAGGACGGAACCAGAACCTACGAGACGGTAGAGGAGGCGTCAGAAGACCTGCTGAGAAGAGGCTACGCTGTGACAACCACCACCGCACCTCCGGAGACGCTCATGGAGCAGGTGCAGCGGCTCTCCTGGACGAGAGTGGACAGACGAGCAAAGAGGGGACCAGCCGACCGGGACCAGAGCTACAAGGAGAAGCTCCGAGCCTTCAGGAGAACATCACCGACCCCCTCCGGGACTGGAAGGATTTAACCCACGCCAGAGGACGGCGGACTAAACGGCGAATTTTTTTTTTATAATGTGCTGACTATAATAAGTGGTTAAAATACACTATTGGTTCACTCGGGGCCAATTTCTTCACTTTGGACTTTTTTTTCTTTCTCTTTTTTTCCGACATGCGGCTGTTGCAGGTAAGGGCCTCTTCCTCCGGACTGAGGAGGGAGACTGTTTCCTTCGAGCCACCTCGGGAGGCTCAACAGGGTCGGACTATCAGACCCCTACATAGGGAGTCACACGGACAAATTGTGTTCAGTTTGATGCTGTTTAGCGTGTTAGTTGTTTATTCCCTGCTGGTTCTTGCAGGGAGGGGGAAGCGCACCGGGTTTTTTGAGTGGGAGGGAGGGGGAAATTACATAGATGCAAAACAGGTCTTTAAAAATAGCGTCATTTAATATAAATGGAGTACTCAATCCAGTTAAAAGGTGGAAAATTTTATCAAAATTGAAGAAAGATAAAATCCAAATAGCTCTCTTACGGGAGACACACCTCGACGACTCCGAACATGCTAAATTGAATAAATCAGGATTTAAACATGTTTACTTTTCTTCACATGTATCGGGGAGACGTAGAGGAGTGGCGATTTTGATATCCAGTGCGGTAAATTATGAGCACATAACAGAACATAAGGATAGGGAAGGCAGATTTGTTATGGTCACGGGGAAGATAGAAGGTACTGTGATAAGTCTCCTTAACGTGTATGTGCCGCTGGGCAGTGACTGGTCCTTCTATAAACATATGGTTGATTTAATGACAACAAAGAGTCAAGGGATTTTAATATGTGGCGGAGATTTTAACATCCGATTAAATCCCAGAATTGACTCATCTAACGGGAAATCTGACGCAAGAAACATCAGCAATAGATTAAACACTTGGATGCGTGAAGTGGGGATTGTGGACGTACAGATGAAGCCCCTTGAAAGTTCCCGTTCAAGCTGAAAGCCAGCTGAATGGCAGCTGACTCCCAGCCGGCTGCCAGCCGACTCAGCAACCCCCTCCTTCTCCTGGGCGTGTCTATCTTTTCCTGTAAACCCACCTATTCATTGTAATACAGGGTATGACCAGGTGATGGCGCTTCTGTCACAGAATAGCCCACATATTCTATGAATTTTTACTGGTCATCCGAACCAGTAAACTTACTTACTACCTAACGTAACCCACTGACTTTTTATATGCACGCACCACAACTTAGAAAAAATATTTTAAATTTCAAGGAAGACCATGACTGAGCAAACAATTTGCAGACACAGATACATGACTATCTTGAATAAAAAATGCGGAGTGTCTATTTGCATCCTACACGTAGCCTATAACAACGTGAAAACATGGCGGGTATTCATCTTCCACGCCAACAGAAAAGGGCGAATTTAGAAAGGTTTCATATCTTATGTTTGTTCTAAAGACATTTCTGGCGGGAAAGTTGTATTATATTTTCATAATCTTTCCTCAGTGAATGCATACAAGCGTAAGTTTCTCAGTTAGACACGTTATAACGTAGGACCGGAGCGGTGGCGTAACGGGCAGCGTGTCCGTCATTAGTGCGGGAGACCTGGGTTCGAGTCTTTGCAGTAGCAGTTACTTATTGACAATGTTTTCAGCGGAAAAACTCTGCTGCATTTTCATAACTTTGTTAAGTAAATGCATACAACCCGAAAATAACTGACTTTACAACCTGAAGGTTGTTAAATGATGGAAATCAAATCTTGACCGATAATTCTATGGTTCTCTGCTATGTGCCATTAGTTTAATATGTGTTTAATGATGTTCTCTTGGTTAACAGGAAGTGTGTTTGCCTGTAGAGTATTTTAAGAGTGTTTTTATTGTTTAGCAGTGAAGAAAGGAAAATGAATGGGATGTTTGTGCTAGAAAGAGAAACAAAGTGTGCGTGACAGGATTTGGCAAGAGTTCATACTGCAAAAAATCGGAACACATTTTCAAATCAAAAAATTAAATAGCCTACTGACTGATTATTTTGTTATTTGTTTTGAATCTAACACAAAAAAGAAAGACAAATTGCTTTTCATATTTCAATTTTAGGCTCAGATCAATTATACGAAATGGAAAAACGTAAACGACTGTATTTGATTTTAGGCAAGGCAAGACAAGGCAACGCAGCTTTATTTATATGAAAATAAACATTTGACAGTGAGAAATTAGAAACAAACGTAAAAACAAGGAATTTACAGGATGATTAACCTTTCATTTGATGCTGGTTTGAATATTCTCACACAAATTATGCCAGAGTGCTAAAACTGAGAATGAGTAGTTCAGCGTCTGCTAATTTGTGAATTGTAGAATTGTTGAAAAATGTGCAAGCCAACCCCGGTCTATTCAGTGCATGCTGTAAGTCAGGTAAGCCCATCCACTTTATTAGCATTACCATTGCTTAACTTTTTGTTTGGGCTTAATGGGCTATTTGGTTCCATTGCCACACAAATCACGCAAAAGTGTTCATGGCCGTTGCAACTACAGTACTTTCTGAGAAGGGGTGCGGATTTGGCGGGGTGATGATGGGTTTGGGGGGATGGTTGGGAGCCTGTTCCATTGTCTTTCAAAGCGAATGCCCCCCCTCCCCCCACACCTGTGCATGTCTCCTGGCAAACTGTGAATCCTTTGAATTTTTCCTCCCACGGCTCTATTACGCCTGCTCTCATTATGATCAAATTATTTTAACTATTATTTTTTATAACATATTGCATATAAAATAAAAATAAATGAATCCCATATTCCTGCATTGAACAGACTCACTGGAGCTGAGGTTAATGTTAGCTGCACGGACAGAGACGTGTTTTCTCAAGCGAGTTCAAAGTTTTATCTATTTTACTTTCTTTTGACAATGACACGCTGGATGATGATTTCGGAGGTAATCCGACAGGAGAAGGATTGTGTAAACCAGTCGGTCTCAACAGGGCTTACGATTGGCTACGAGAAAGTGACGTGTCGGGGGGTGCCTCGAGTGGGAGATCCCCCTCCATTCATAACCCGTTGTGCGCCAACGTCATTCATTTCATTTCATTTCATTTTGACTTTTGACTTTGTAATTACCGGATAACGGAAACCCAGTATCAGTGTCAGAATATAATAGCAGCAATAAGAAAAGAATAAAGAACAATAAATAATAAATACAAAAAAACAAACGAACAAACAAAAAACTATAAGAACAATAATAGTAAGAAATATGTAGTAAAATAGTCGTGACATTATTTACATTATTTACACCGTCCATTGAAATACTATGTATTACAGTAAATAGCGCGTCCTGTTTTGAATCACTAGACGGGGTATGTCACATGGGCTATTTCTTGGTTTGACAGTGACAATGATTTGTCAGAGGTCCTGTAAAATGTACGGTATCTTCAATTGCATCCTTCTAATGAATTAACTCAGTTTATGTCCATGGACATTATAATGAAAAGGCTAAAGGCTTAATATTAGTTTGCATCCAGCGTGCTGCGTGGACTTCATTACATCTGCTGCACCGCTGCTACCACAATTATGAAATGCTAAGTTTATTGTCAGTGACTGTGACCTTCATAAAAGTAATATTTTACAAATCGGCATTATATAAACTAACGAAATTCGTTAAAGTAAGTCATTTGGCGACTTCTAAGTCATTAAACTAAGTCTTACTTTTACTGGAGTAAAGAGTTGAATCAGGACGTCTGCTTTTACTAGTCTTTTTTACACTAGTATCTAGTACTGCATACTACACAGGCATGACTCAGAATAACAAGCTTGCACTTTTTAATCATAGTGCGTTTTGTTAATTGATCGGCTGTGTTGTGTTTTACCGGCGCACAGCAGCTTCAATTGCATCCTTCTAATGGATTGAACTATATTGCACCCTTCATTAGATAGATAGATAGATAGATAGATAGATAGATAGATAGATAGATAGATAGATAGATAGATAGATAGATAGATAGATATACGTTATTGATCCCAAGCTGGGAAATTATAGTGTAGCAGCAGCATTACACAGACACATAGTGACGATACAGTGACAATAACAACAACATATAGTATAAGGCTACTTTATGAAGAAGAATAGAAGTAAATACAAGTTATATTAGTGTGTAAAACTAACTCGGGTCTCCTGCACTAATACCTGCGCCTCCCCGTGGAAAAATGAAGCATTGCAACTGGTTTTCACTCAGGCAGTTTAGGGGCGTTTCCAGTCGGGGCCTCATTGACACGTCATCGCATTTCCCCCCTGCTTCCATTATCGGCCAGTCAAGGACCTATCAAGGGGCGGTCAAGGAGCCATCACGGAAACAGGGGAAATTTCTAGTGGCTTCATCTGTATGGAGAGAGATAAACCCGACGAGCCGAGACTACTCACATTACTCGTACGCTCACAATGTTTACTCACGCATCGACTACTTTTTTATGCTTAAAGGAGATCTTTTCAGGGTGGGCAACTGTGAAATAGGACCTAGTACTATTTCAGATCATGGTCCCATCTATATGTCAATCCATCTGAATAATAATAAGAAATCCACTCTCTGGAGACTGAACTCAAGCATTCTGAATAACCCAGTTATTAAAGATAAATTGAAAAGCGAAATTAAATTGTATTTGGAAAACAACGATAATGAAGAAGTGAACCCACCTATTCTCTGGGACGCGTTAAAAGCAGTATTGAGGGGCAAAATAATAGCCATCTCCTCATATGAGAAGAAAATTAGGGAGCAAAAACTCAAAAAATTAGAAGAGGACTTGAAGAGACTACAGAAAGAACATGCAAAGTCTCACAAAGATGACGACAAATGTAAGATTGAAGAATTAAAAAAAGAAATGGATGAAATAAATACCCAGGAAATTCAGAAAAAGCTTCTTTTTACAAAGCAACAATACTATGAGACAGGTGGGAAATCACTGAAACTTCTATCGTATAGGTTAAGAAAACAACAAGCGGATAGAACTATATATAAAATAAGAAACTCTGAAACGAAAGTAATAGAAACAAGCCCGGAGAAAATACAACAATGCTTCCAAAAGTACTATAGAATATTATATACACAACCACAGATGAGCAACGACAACCAGATTGATGCCTTTCTGGCCCAGGTAAATCTTCCAAAGGTCACTGATGAACAAAATGGGAAATTAATATCCAAAATAACAAAGGAAGAAATTCAAACAGCAATTAGGAAAATGAAAGGGGGGACGTCTCCAGGGACAGATGGTTTTTCCACAGAATGGTACAAAATAATGCAAGATCAACTAACTCCAACATTATTAAAGACATTTAACTGGGTTTTGGAGAACAAAAATATCCCCCCCTCATGGAGGGAGGCAATGATTTCGATCATACCTAAGGAGGGGAAAGATAAATTGGAGTGTGGAAATTACCGTCCTGTAAGTCTTTTAAATAATGACTATAAATTATTCACCTCCATATTATCCAAACGAATAGAGTTGTTATTACCATTATTAATACACAAGGACCAGACTGGCTTTGTCAGACAAAGACAGACCCAAGATAACATCAGGAAAACACTGCACGTTATGAGACAAGTCACACATCAAAAACTGGAAACACTGATATTAAGTTTGGACGCTGAGAAAGCATTTGACTCAGTGAGGTGGGCATTCTTATATAAAGTACTTTCAAAATTTGGCTTCCATACAACTATAATTGACACGTTTGCAGCACTATATAACAAACCAACAGCTAAAATCAAAATCAATGGAAACTTAACCAATTCATTCACTTTAGAAAGAGGGACGAGGCAAGGGTGTTGTGCGTCGCCGCTCTTCTTCGCCTTGTTTATAGAACCCATGAGTCAATTAATTAGGCAGAGGAATGATATAAAGGGGGTAACAATGACATCTGGGGAACAAAAACTGTCCCTATTCGCCGACGATTTATTGATAAGTATAACACAACCTACTCAGACACTACCAAAACTGATGAAATTGTTAGAGGAATTTGGTTTAGTTTCTGGTTATAAAATTAATATTAATAAAACCCAAGCATTAACATTTAATTATGACCCTCCACCTTCAATTAGGACCATGTACAATTGGAAATGGGATGCTGAGTCCATTAAATATTTGGGTGTCTCATTACCTAGGGACTTCACAAGACTGTATAACTTAAATTATGGCCCACTAAATTCAAAGATAAAAACCGATATACAAAGATGGAACGTTATTCCCTTTTTAAGTTTAAGCTCCCGGATAGAGTCAATCAGGATGAATATTCTTCCACGGATGTTGTACCTTTTTCAATGTTTACCAATTAAAATACCATCTAAACAGTTCTTAGAGTGGGACAGAGTAATAGCGAGGTATCTGTGGCAAGGGAAAAGGGCCAGAATCAAATTTAAAACATTGCAATTAAGAAAAGAAAAAGGGGGAATGGGCCTTCCCTGTTTACAGGATTACTACCATGCAGCTCAGTTGAGGCCTTTAGTTTGCCTGTGCTCGCCTATGTATGATGCAGCATGGAAGGAAATTGAAGGAACGATGATAAAGGGAATTCCAATAACAGCTTTATTAAGTGACAATAAATTACAAGAAGAACAGGAGATCCCAGACGACTCTATAACGAGTAGCCTCCTGAAGTCCTGGCAGGAAATAGTTAAAATTTGCAGATTAAAAGACACATCTAAGATTATGAGGTGGTGTGCCAATGACTCGGACTTTACGCCAAATAAAACCGACGGCAGATTTAAGACATGGATCACAAAAGGCTTAACTACCTATTATTCGTTTGTCCACAAGGGGACATTTCAGAGTTTTGAGGCCCTACAGAAGGATCATGGTCTAGGGAGAGACGAGTTTTTTAGGTACCTGCAAGTGAGAGATTATTATAACAAAAATATTAAAAAGGCGTTAAGAAAAGACGAATCAGGGTTCATGGAGGTATTCTTATCATTAACTAAGTCCAGATCTTGCAACAAAATTATCTCCAAATTATATAACGCCATACAACTAGCCAAACAAGAGAATACAGAATACATAAAGAGGAAATGGGAAAAGGAAATAAGGATAATTATTACACAGGAGAGTTGGGAGAAAATATGTCAACTACAATGGATCTCAACCGGGTCAAACACCTGGCGGGAGTTCTGTTGGAAAAGTATAACAAGATTTTTTATCACACCCATCCAGAAGCGTCATCAGGGTAGCGGGGATGCTTGTTGGAGACTTTGTGGGTCTAATGGAGCCAACCACTTCCATATCTTTTGGGACTGTCAAGTAATACAATCTTACTGGGAAGAGATCCACAAACATATTAAAAATATATTTAATGTGAACATTCCATTAAAATGTGAAACTATGTTTTTTGGCAATATAATGTTTGAAACATGGAACATAAAAGACAAAAAACTGCTGACCATATTGTTGGCAGCAAGTAAGAAATGTGTCACTAGGAAATGGTTAAGAGTGGAACCTCCCACCATCGACGAATGGATTGAAATTGTTTATGAGATTTATGTTATGGAGAAGATTTCTTTTTCCCTCAAAGTTGAGAAAGACATTTTTTATAGGATCTGGACCAAATGGACTGAGTATGTAAAACCAATCAGATCTGATTTTATCTGATTATACTTGTGCTTTGTGTGAACCTACCCTCTTCTATTTATTTTTTATTTTTTTAAATTTTTTTGTGAATGGAGTATAGATTACATGTAGGGGTGCGCTCCCCGGTTTTGTTGTTTTTGGGTTATTGCTTCCACCTGGTTTGGGTCCGTGGGAGAAAGATCCAGAAGGGCAGAAGGTACAACATCATTGTATCCTTGACAAACTGAGTAAATGTATGTGTGAAGTGATGTATGTGATGGATGTCTGCCTTTCTGAATAAAAAGAGAATTTCAAAAAAAAAAAAAAACTCAGACCGTATCATTCACCCACTCAGCACCCTGGTTTTCACCTCTTCTACGACAACTCAAAACCAAAGGACGTCAACTTGAACGGCTCTACAAAAAAACTGGACTCTCTGTTCACAAGGAAATGTACCACTCCCACATTGCTTACTACAAAGACACCCTCTCCTCAGTCAAATCCCAATATTATAAAGATCTGATCAGTGCTGGTGATGGGAATTCCAGGGCCCTATTCTCAGTAATGAACAAAACACTACGCCCCCCGGACTCTTTTCCCCCTCATTTCTACTCCACAGAACACTGTACCTCCTTAATGACATTTTTTAATGAAAAAATAAGCAAGATCCACCAGCAACTGACCCCTCACTCATCCTGCAATCCGTCTCCTCTGGCTTCTCATGCCCCCCTCTTTCAACCGTTCTCAAGCTTCCAACTCCCCTCTCCCATTGTCATTTCTGACCTCATCCTGAAATCAAAAACATCCACCTGCCAGCTCGACCCACTGCCGACCTCTTTAGTCACTGCATGCCTTCCATCTCTGTTGCCCCTGATAACTGCCATCATTCACTCCTCCCTAACCTCTGGCTCTGTTCCATCATCTCTCAAATCCGCGGCTGTAACACCTATTCTGAAGAAACCTGGTTCTGATCCCAACAACTTCAATAACCTTCGTCCGATTTCTAACCTACCATTTATTTCAAAAATCCTGGAAAAAGCAGTGGCATCTCAGGTTCATACTCATCTCCATAACAATAACCTATATGAACAGTTCCAGTCTGGTTTCCGCCCACGCCATAGCACAGAGACTGCTCTCCTTAAAATCACCGACGACCTCCTGATGGCAGCTGACTCCGGACTATCTTCCATTCTCATCCTCCTTGATCTGAGTGCGGCCTTCGACACCATCTCCCACCCCATCCTCCTCGACAGGCTAGCATCTATTGGACTATCTGACACACCTCTGGACTGGTTCATCTCCTACCTCTCTGGCCGCACTCAGTTCATCCAGCTGAAGACATTCGCATCCCAACCTTCTCCCCTCTCCTCTGGTGTTCCTCAAGGCTCTGTCCTCGGTCCCATCCTATTTATCATCTATCTCCTTCCTCTTGGTCATATTTTCCGAAAATACAACATCCATTTCCATTGTTACGCAGACGACACCCAGCTCTACCTCTCCTCTAAACCCACCTCCACCTTCCCGCCCCCCTCCCTCTGTGTCTGTTTACAGGAAATCAAATCCTGGTTCTCCTCCAACTTTCTCAAACTCAACAGCAATAAAACTAAGGTCCTCCTTGTTGGTTCAAAATCCTCTCTCACTAACACTCCCAGTTTCACCATCCCCATTGACAACTCCTCTGTTTTCCCCTCCACTCAGGTTAAGAGCCTGGGTGTCGTCCTTGACAGCTCTTTGTCATTCCAGACTCACATTAATAAGGTTACCCAGTCAGCCTACTTCCATCTTCGCAATATCAACCGCCTCCGTCCGTCCCTCACTTCCAACAGCGCTGCCATCCTGGTCCACACTCTAGTCACATCCCGCCTAGACTATTGCAACTCCCTCCTCTTCGGTCTCCCCCACAAGTCCCTCCGTAAGCTCCAACTGGTCCAGAACTCAGCTGCTCGTATTGTCTCCAGAACTCCATCCATCAATCATATCACTCCTGTTCTTCAACAACTTCACTGGCTTCCTGTCAAATTTCCCATAGACTTCAAAATCCTGCTTCACACTTTCAAGGCTAACCCCAACCCCCCCATACCTCTCTGACCTCCTCCACATCAACACTCCCTCCCGGGCACTCAGATCAGCCTCCTCCATCAGCCTCGCTGTTCCCTCTGCCCGTCTGTCCACCATGGGGTCCAGAGCCTTCAGCCGCTCTGCCCCCCGCCTCTGGAACTCCCTCCCCCCCGACATCAGGAACATTAACTCTCAAATCCCGTCTAAAAACCCACCTTTTCAAACTTTCATACTCACTTTAATTTGTCATCCACCCTGCAGTTTTTTGATTGTATTTGTTTTTATTGCACTTACATGTGTCCCTTTTGGCTCTTTTAATTGTTTTTTATCTGTATTGTAAGGCGACCTTGAGTGCCCTGAAAGGCGCCTTAAAAATAAAATGTATTATTATTATTATTATTATTATTTAGTTTAGTTTTAGTTTTAGTCTGATTCGATTAACATTCAAAATCCACCCCAACGAAATACATAGAAGATTTATCTCAACCACAATATAATACAACGAGTGAAGAAGCTAATGGTCTAGGCTGAAGCTACATGGTCTGAGTTACACCATCAGGCTTCAGAACAAACTTTCAAACATCTTACAGTAAATAAATAAATAAAGTTCCACAACAATAATCCAAGAAAACACAACCAAAAGTTTCAGTATTTTCATTATTACTCTTCTTCATACCCGATTTATATATTTTTTTAGTACTTTAGTTTTAAAGATGTTTTAAATGAGGAAAGTGAACTACACATTGTTAATCCATTGTCAGAGCTATTCCACGTTAACACCTCTAACAAACACATCTCTGCTTTATATTTGTTCTTGTCTTTGTTTTTTTTGTTCCCCTCAAATCACATCGACTCTCTCTCTCGATTCAACTAAATCATAAAATGTAATCGTTTCTAAAACGATAAACAATACGTTAGTTGGTTCTATGAAGTTTGATCGATTTATAATTCTTAAGGTGCATTCAGACCAAGCGCGATGTCTCGCGACAAGAGTACATGTTAAGTCAATGCAAACACGCGATTAGACGTGACGCGATGCCACGAAAATCGCGCAAGTTCAAAATGTTGATCTTTTGCGGCGACATCGCGTGACGCGATAGCCTATCAGCGTTGAGATTCTCCTGATGTCACTTACGTCATGACGTATAGCCCAGCTGGCTGTCCCTTATAAAGTTTTGAAGAAGAAAAAAAACAAGCAGCTGGCTCTCCCGGCAAAGATTCAACAGTTAATTTACGTGTGTTTCTGTCAGTTGATGTGTGTCGGAGGAAATGGAAAAGCCTCAAGAGCCTCAGGGACACATATGAGAGAAAAGAGGAAGTGATCTCAGCCATGGTTGATGATTGAAGAAGCAAAGTTGTTGTTATCTAGTGAAAATGGGCGGGCTCGCTACATGCGCAATGGTGCGATGACGCAAATTTTACATTATGGTCACAAAATGGCCACGCGTCGAAACTCGAGCGATAGCGCGACAGATTCTCATTTGTCGCGTGATTTTATCGTGTTCATCGCGTTTGGTCTGAACGCAGCTTTATAGCTCTTTTTGTGGTTTTCTGTTGGTTTTATATGTGTTACCTCATATCTACACACACTAAGTCATATATGGAAGTAACAGAACAATAAAGTGTGTATAATGATTCCTTGTTAAGGACATCCTTTGTTTGATAAAATATAGCAATGGTTTTTGACACTTCACATTAAGTTAATCATCAATTATCGCTCATAAACACTCTTTCTATTTCAATGCAATGAACCCTGATTGTAACCTGGTTTTTAATTTGTCTGGTGCCAAAATGTATAAACTTTGTTTTGTTTACATTCAGCGATAACTTATTATTGCCAAACCAGTTTTTGGTATATTTAATTCCTTTTCAGCTGAAGTCAGAAGCTGTTTTAGGTTTTTACCAGAGCAGTAGAGAATGGTGTCATCAGCAAATAAAACACATTTGCAGCTTCATTTCAACTCTTTAAAGTTTATTTCATGTCGTCTGTTTGAATCTGGATTGAAAATAATTCTCCAAAGAAAATCATCAGATCTGATTTCATGTTTTTTATTTTGAAGCAAAGAAGAAGTTTTTCTAGCAGCTGCTGTTAGTTTGTTTTCTTTGTTCTCTCAGCAATAAACAAACAGTTTCATGTTGTTCATTTCAACTTTAAACTGGTTTCATGTTGATGACACAATAAAAAGAACATGAAGGTTTGTTTGAGTCCATGTCTGAATATTAAAACAACTTAAAGATGTCAAATATTTAAACTGAAGTGTTATTAACAGCAGGTTTTATTCAAATAGATCAATATTCATATTTACTTTGTTTTTATTCATCAGTAAATAACATCTGGAAGAGTTTCAGTGTTTTTAACCCTGAGTTTTGTCTGCAGGTTTTTCACCTAAAATACATAAAATTTATTTATTTATTTATTATTTATTTACTGATTTTTGATCAGCTTGGAGCTTTTATTGTTTCGGGACATTTTACAGGAATAAGCTCCATATTTTAAATAACTACTGTAGATAAAAATTAAACTGCTCTTAAATTATAAATCTGACTTTTTGACTTTTTAGTTTCATTTTCTAAATTAAATCTTTCCTGCTGTTAAACATTTATATAAAACTTAAAAAGACTAATTCATTGTAGTTTTAAATCAAACAGGAGGTAATGGAGTGGTTTGTTTTTTGGACTATTTTCAGCAGCAGTAGAAAGTTTAACTGATTTTAAATTATAAACTTTTTGACTTTATAGTTTCATATTTAAAGTTAAATCTGAAAACAAAAAGCAAACACTGGCTCTGTTCCCGCTGGTTTAAATATAGTTTTATATTTTTAAAATAAGTTTTAAAACATAAACAAACAAAACCAGGTTTTCTGGGACTATTTTCAGCGGCGGATGAATCCATGATGATGAAACAACACACACACACAGAAAGTGTTTGATAAAAAACCTTTTTTCTTATTTTCGTCTGGATTTATTTATTGTACATGATTACAGTCACAGTTCATGTGAAGGTGGGGGTCAGAGGTCAGAGGTTTAGAAGTAGTTGACGACTCTGCGGATGGACTGGATGTTGGGGTTCTGGGCCTGCCACTCGTTATGGCTGCAGTAGTTTCCACGCTCCACGATGTACATACGGCCGCGGAAGTTTGGCTCCTCGTACATCACCCAGCTGCAAGGTAATCAATAAATCAATCAATCAATCAATCAATCAATCAATCAATCAATCAGTGTGTGTGTGTGTTACAGAGTGTGTGTGGGGATTGCAACCAATAGAAAGCCTCCTGGTGCAGTTTTTTTAAGGTCCCCACAGAGCTGATTTTCATGACTGTGTGTGAACCCTAGTGGTCACACACAGTACTGCAGTGTATATTTCCCAAAGTGTGTATATTAGCATATTAGCATGTTAGCTTAGCGAATATCACCCTGCACTGCAGTTAAAGTACCTCAGAGTAGTACTACAATACTACAGTTAAAGTACCTCAGAGTAGTACTACAGTACTACAGTTAAAGTACCTCAGAGTAGTACTACAGTAACAGTACCTCAGAGTAGTACTACAGTTAAAGTACCTCAGATAAGTACTACAATACTACAGTAACAGTACCTCAGAGTAGTACTACAGTACTACAGTTAAAGTACCTCAGAGTAGTACTACAGTACTACAGTTAAAGTACCTCAGAGTAGTACTACAGTAACAGTACCTCAGATAAGTACTACAATACTGCAGTAAAAGTACCTCAGAGTAGTACTGCTGTGCTGCGGCTAACAGTGATGCCAGTTGTATGCTAATAGACGTTAGCATTACGGGCAAAACTGGTTTAAAGTTTACGTGAAAGTTTTTGATATTTCAAATGATTTTTGTTTTCTCAAATAATTACGATAAATTTCGCAGTTAAAATTATGTCTCCAGACGAGACCCTTTAGTCAGGGGTCCCCACAAGGTAGTAAAACAGGTATGTGTGTGTGTTACAGCATGTGTTATAGTGTGTGTCTTATAGTGTGTGTGTGTGTCTGTGTGTGTTACAGTGTGTGTGTTACAGTATGTGTGTATGTGTGTGTGTATGTGTGTGTGTGTTACAGTGTGTGTGTGTTATGGTGTGTGTGTGTGTGTGTTACAGTGTGTGTGTGTGTGTGTGTATATGTGTGTGTTACAGTGTGTGTTACAGTGTGTGTTTGTGTGTGTGTGTGTGTGTGTGTGTGTTACAGTGTGTGTATGTGTGTGTTATGGTGTGTATGTGTGTGTGTGTGTGTGTGTGTGTGTGTGTGTGTGTTTGTGTGTGTGTTATGGTGTGTGTGTCATAGTGTGTGTGTTACAGTGTGTGTATGTGTGTGTGTGTTATAGTGTGTGTGTTACAGTGTGTGTATGTATGTGTGTGTGTGTGTGTGTTACAGTGTGTGTGTGTGTGTGTGTGTGTTACAGTGTGTGTGTGTGTGTGTTACAGTGTGTGTTACAGTGTGTGTGTGTGTGTTACAGTGTGTGTGTGTGTGTGTGTGTGTGTAGGACTTACGCTCCGTCTCCGTACACCTTGACGGAGTTGATGCAGTTCTTGGAGAGTCCGCGGCTCTGCAGGAAGGGGCAGTCGTCACAGATGTCGACACACTGACCGGAGAAGTTGCAAGCCTCGAACAGCTCGATGCGGTAATGCTCTCCGTGCTGCAACACACACACACACACACACACACACA
Source organism: Scomber scombrus (assembly GCF_963691925.1). Lineage (NCBI taxonomy): Eukaryota > Metazoa > Chordata > Actinopteri > Scombriformes > Scombridae > Scomber > Scomber scombrus. Next base: position 24,720,243 of record NC_084989.1, read on the forward strand.
CACACACACACACACACACACACATGACATCATTCATCATTAATAACATCACGTCATCGTCTGGTCTGAAACATTTAAACGTCACGAAATAATAGAAACGAATCTTCACATTTAAGAAGCTGGAATTCAAAAAAGAACAAAAACGATCAGTTATTAAAATAGTTGATTCATATTTAGTTATATTTAGGTATTGATTGGTATTGATTGGTATTGATTGGTGATTAATATTTAGTTATATTTAGGTATTGATTGGTGATTAATATTTAGTTATATTTAGGTATTGATTGGTGATTAATATTTAGTTATTATTTCAGCTCGTTGGTTTAAAGGTTAAAGTTTCTCCCTCTGATCAGTTCCTGAGGATTTAGTTACACTGTTCTACACATCACTATAGTATTGATCAGACTATTGATGGTTATTGATGGGTGTTGATGGGTATTGATCAGACTATTGATCGGTATTGAAAGATATTGATAAGACTATTGATGGGTATTGATAGGTGTTGATGGGTATTGATCATACTATTGATGGTTATTGATGGTTATTGATGGTTATTGATCAGACTATTGATGGTTATTGATGGGTATTGATGGTTATTGATGGGTATTGATGGTTATTGATGGGTATTGATGGTTATTGATCAGACTATTGATGGTTATTGATGGGTATTGATGGTATTGATGGTTATTGATCAGACTATTGATGGTTATTGAGGTTATTGATCAGACTATTGATGGGTATTGATTGTTATTGATGGGTATTGATCAGACTATTGATGGTTATTGATGGTTATTGATCAGACTATTGATGGTTATTGATGGGTATTGATAGGTGTTGATGGGTATTGATGGGTATTGATCAGACTATTGATGGTTATTGATGGGTATTGATGGGTATTGATGGTTATTGATCAGACTATTGATGGTTATTGAGGTTATTGATCAGACTATTGATGGTTATTGAGGTTATTGATCAGACTATTGATGGGTATTGATGGTTACTGATGGGTATTGATGGTTATTGATCAGACTATTGATGGGTATTGATCAGACTATTGATGGGTATTGATCAGAGTATTGATGGTTATTGAGGTTATTGATCAGACTATTGATGGGTATTGATCAGACTATTGATTGGTATTGATCAGACTATTGATGGTTATTGATGGGTATTGATCAGACTATTGATTGTCATTGATGGGTATTGATGGTGCTAACCATGCGGATGGGCTTGCAGGATCCCATGTGGTCGTTGTGGGAGTTCCACCTCTGGAATTCGGGGTACTCTCCGTGCTCCAGGATGTACTGCTGGCCCTTAAAGTCGGGATGATCGTAGCAGATCCAGGCGCCGCTCTCCACACGGATGGAGTTCACCCTGAAAACAAACAAGACAGTTTTTATTTATTCTTCAGTCAGTCTCATTCAATCTTTTATCGACATGAAGGTTGGTGAACATGATGCGAATATAAAGACTGAATACATAAAGTGTTTTATTGTTATTTTTTATTTTATTGTGGAAAAAAAACAAGAATTAAAAACAGAAAAAACAAAACAAAACAAACAGAGACAAGAAGCATAAAGTCAACATTCAGACTAAAAACCAGAACAGAACAACAAAAACACCACAAAAAATAAAAGAACTCAACAAATAAAAAGTCATAAAACATTAAATATCTGTGTGTGTGTGTGTGTGTGTGTTTGTGTGTGTGTTTGTATTTGTGTGTGTGTGTCTGTGTGTGTGTGTTACTGTGTGTGTATGTTACTGTGTGTTACAGTGCGTGTGTGTGCGTGTGTGTGTCTATGTGTGTGTGTGTGTTACAGTGTGTGTGTGTGTGTGTGTGTTACAGTGTGTGTGTGTGTGTGTGTGTAGGACTTACGCTCCGTCTCCGTACACCTTGACGGAGTTGATGCAGTTCTTGGAGAGTCCGCGGCTCTGCAGGAAGGGGCAGTCGTCACAGATGTCGACACACTGACCGGAGAAGTTGCAAGCCTCGAACAGCTCGATGCGGTAATGCTCTCCGTGCTGCAACACACACACACACACACACACACACACACACACACACACACACACACACACACACACACACACATGACATCATTCATCATTAATAACATCACGTCATCGTCTGGTCTGAAACATTTAAACGTCACGAAATAATAGAAACGAATCTTCACATTTAAGAAGCTGGAATTCAAAAAGAACAAAAACGATCAGTTATTAAAATAGTTGATTAATATTTAGTTATATTTAGGTATTGATTGGTATTGATTGGTATTGATTGGTGATTAATATTTAGTTATATTTAGGTATTGATTGGTGATTAATATTTAGTTATTATTTCAGCTCGTTGGTTTAAAGGTTAAAGTTTCTCCCTCTGATCAGTTCCTGAGGGTTTAGTTACACTGTTCTACACATCACTATAGTACTGATCAGACTATTGATCGGTATTGATCAGACTATTGATGGTTATTGATGGGTGTTGATGGGTGTTGATGGGTATTGATCAGACTATTGATCGGTATTGAAAGGTATTGATAAGACTATTGATGGGTATTGATAGGTGTTGATGGGTATTGATCATACTATTGATGGTTATTGATGGTTATTGATGGTTATTGATCAGACTATTGATGGTTATTGATGGGTATTGATGGTTATTGATGGGTATTGATGGTTATTGATGGGTATTGATGGTTATTGATCAGACTATTGATGGTTATTGATGGGTATTGATGGTATTGATGGTTATTGATCAGACTATTGATGGTTATTGAGGTTATTGATCAGACTATTGATGGTTATTGAGGTTATTGATCAGACTATTGATGGGTATTGATTGTTATTGATGGGTATTGATCAGACTATTGATGGTTATTGATGGTTATTGATCAGACTATTGATGGTTATTGATGGGTATTGATAGGTGTTGATGGGTATTGATGGGTATTGATCAGACTATTGATGGTTATTGATGGGTATTGATGGGTATTGATGGTTATTGATCAGACTATTGATGGTTATTGAGGTTATTGATCAGACTATTGATGGTTATTGAGGTTATTGATCAGACTATTGATGGGTATTGATGGTTACTGATGGGTATTGATGGTTATTGATCAGACTATTGATGGGTATTGATCAGACTATTGATGGGTATTGATCAGAGTATTGATGGTTATTGAGGTTATTGATCAGACTATTGATGGGTATTGATCAGACTATTGATTGGTATTGATCAGACTATTGATGGTTATTGATGGGTATTGATCAGACTATTGATTGTCATTGATGGGTATTGATGGTGCTAACCATGCGGATGGGCTTGCAGGATCCCATGTGGTCGTTGTGGGAGTTCCACCTCTGGAATTCGGGGTACTCTCCGTGCTCCAGGATGTACTGCTGGCCCTTAAAGTCGGGGTGATCGTAGCAGATCCAGGCGCCGCTCTCCACACGGATGGAGTTGACCCTGAAAACAAACAAGACAGTTTTTATTTATTCTTCAGTCAGTCTAATTCAATCTTTTATCGACATGAAGGTTGGTGAACATGATGCGAATATAAAGACTGAATACATAAAGTGTTTTATTTTTATTTTTTATTTTATTGTGGAAAAAAAACAAGAATTAAAAACAGAAAAAACAAAACAAAACAAACAGAGACAAGAAGCATAAAGTCAACATTCAGACTAAAAACCAGAACAGAACAACAAAAACACCACAAAAAATAAAAGAACTCAACAAATAAAAAGTCATAAAACATTAAATATCTGTGTGTGTTTGTGTGTGTGTTTGTATTTGTGTGTGTGTGTCTGTGTGTGTGTGTTACTGTGTGTGTATGTTACTGTGTGTTACAGTGCGTGTGTGTGCGTGTGTGTGTCTATGTGTGTGTGTGTGTTACAGTGTGTGTGTGTGTATCTTTGTGCGTGTGTGTCTGTTACTGTGTGTGTGTGTGTGTCTGTTACTGTTTGTGTGTGTGTGTGTGTGTGTGTGTGTGTGTGTCTTTGTGCGTGTGTGTCTGTGTGTGTGTTTGTTACATTGTGTGTGTGTGTCTGTGTGTGTTTTTATTTGTGTGTGTGTGTGTGTATTTGTGTGTGCGTGTATTTGTGTGTGTGTGTCTGTTACTGTGTGTGTGTGTCTGTTACTGTGTGTGTGTGTGTGTGTGTGTCTTTGTGCGTGTGTGTCTGTGTGTGTGTTTATTTGTGTGTGTGTTTGTTACATTGTGTGTGTGTGTGTCTGTGTGTGTTTTTATGTGTGTGTGTGTGTGTATTTGTGCATGTGTGTCTTTTACTGTGTGTGTGTGTGTGTCTTTGTGCGTGTGTGTGTGTGTCTGTTACTGTGTGTGTGTGTGTCTGTTACTGTGTGTGTGTGTGTGTGTCTTTGTGCATGTGTGTCTGTGTGTGTGTGTGTATTTGTGTGTGTGTGTGTGTGTTAGTTACATTGTGTGTTTGTGTGTCTGTGTGTTTTTATTTGTGTGTGTGTGTGTGTCTGTGTGTGTGTGTTACAGTGCGAGTGTGTGCGTGTGTGTGCGTGTGTGTGTCTGTGTGCGTGTGTGTGTTACAGTGTGTGTGTGTGTATCTTTGTGCGTGTGTGTCTGTTACTGTTTGTGTGTGTGTATCTTTGTGCGTGTGTGTCTGTTACTGTGTGTGTGTGTGTGTGTATGTTACTGTGTGTGTGTGTGTGTGTGTGTCTTTGTGCTTCTGTGTGTGTGTGTGTGTGTCTGTTACTGTGTGTGTGTGTGTTACTGTGTGTGTGTGTGTGTGAGTATCTGTGTCTTTCTGTGTGTGTGTCTCTGTGTGTTACAGTGTGTGTATGTGTGTTAGTGTGTGTGTGTGTATATTTGTGTGTGTGTGTGTGTGTATTTGTGTGTGTGTGTTTGTTACTGTGTGTGTGTTTGTGTTACTGTGTGTGTTTATGTGTATTTGTGTGTGTGTGTGTTTGTGTGCGTGTGTATTTGTATGTGTGTGTGTGTATGTGTGTGTGCGTGTGTGTGTGTGTCTGTGTGTGTATCTGTGTCTTTCTGTGTGTGTTACAGTGTGTGTGTGTGTATCTTTGTGCGTGTGTGTACGTGTGTGTGTGTGTTACTGTGTGTGTGTCTGTGTGTGTATCTGTGTCTTTCTGTGTGTGTTACAGTGTGTGTGTGTATCTTTGTGCGTGTGTGTACGTGTGTGTGTGTGTTACTGTGTGTGTGTGTATTTGTGTGTGTGTGTGTGTGTGTTACTGTGTGTGTGTGTTACTGTGTGTGTGTGTATTTGTGTGCGTATGTGTGTTTATTTGTGTGTGTGTGTTTGTTACTGTGTGTGTCTGTGTGTGTGTATTTGTGTGTGTGTGTTTGTTACTGTGTGTGTCTGTGTGTGTGTATTTGTGTGTGTGTATTTGTTTGTGTGTTTGTTACAGTGTGTGTGTATCTTTGTGCGTGTGTGTACGTGTGTGTGTGTGTGTTACTGTGTGTGTGTGTGTATTTGTGTGTGTGTGTGTGTGTGTTACTATGTGTGTGTGTGTGTATTTGTGTGTGTATGTGTGTGTAATTGTGTGTGTGTGTGTTTGTTACCGGTGTGTCTGTGTGTGTGTATGTGTCTGTGTGTGTGTGTGTGTTACAGTGCGTGTGTGTCTGTTACTGTGTGTGTGTGTGTGTGTCTGTTACTGTGTGTGTGTGTCTTTGTGCGTGTGTGTGTGTGTGTGTCTGTTACTGTGTGTGTGTGTTACTGTGTGTGTGTGAGTATTTGTGTCTTTCTGTGTGTGTGTCTCTGTGTGTTACAGTGTGTGTATGTGTGTTACTGTGTGTGTGTGTGTGTGTGTGTGTGTGTGTGTATTTGTATGTGTGTGTGTGTGTGTGCGTGTGTGTGTGTGTGTGTTACTGTGTGTGTGTGTATTTGTGTGTGTATGTGTGTGTATTTGTGTGTGTGTGTTTGTTACTGTGTTTGTCTGTGTGTGTGTGTATTTGTGTGTGTGTATTTGTTTGTGTGTTTGTTACATTGTGTGTGTGTCTGTGTGTGTGTGTGTTTGTGTATTTGTGTGTGTGTATGTGTTTGTATTTGTGTGTGTGTATTTGTGTGTCTGTGCCTTTGTTTGTGTGTGTATGTGTGTGTGTGTCTGTGTATTTGTGTGTGTGTGTTACAGTGTGTGTGTTTGTGTGTCTGTGTGTGTGTTACAGTGTGTGTGTGTGTGTGTGCGTGTGTCAATAACTGATCAATAGCTGATCAATAACTGATCAATAACTGCAGCTGTATTGTGTCTCGTTCTCTTCATCAGTTAACTGTTCATTAACTGATCAATAAGTGATCACACCTTCAACACCACATTCACTGAACCTCTGTATGCTGGGTTCTGGCTTGGTTCTGGTTCCTCAGTGTCTCTGTGTGGTCTGTAGGAAGGAGAGTCTCCTCCTGTCAGAGAAACGTTCTCATGTTATTTAGCACCAACCTGATCTCTCACTGGTTGTAAATAGAGTTTCTAAAGCCAACATGGTTTCCACATGACTGACAGTTAGTTAGTCAGTCACATATATCCACATTTAAAAAGCTGTAAAACAGAAGCTGATTTTCTCAGAGCAGATATCTCAGTCTGTTAGAGGACTGTTTGGAGGTTCGGAGGTCGTGGCTTTGATCCTTATGAGTCTCAGTCAATGTTCAAGTCCAACACCCAAAGTGAAACTCAGAAGCTCTCAGAGAGAAAACCACCAGCGGCTCAAAGTTTACTGAAACGTCAAGTTGTGACCGAGCTTTTTAAACATGTTGGAAGAGTTTAGCCACTAACTATAACACACATAATGACAGTAAGTATCTGCTGGCCTAGAGAGGAACTTTGGTCTTTCTCCTCTTATTTGGTTTTTTGGGCTTCTTGTTCAATGACTTGTTTTTTTAATCATATAGTGGATTCAGAAACCAACATGTTTTTATTTGTGTCTCTACTGGATGTGCATGTACAGCTGTCAATCAACATGATCATTCATCCATTCAGCCATTCATAGTTTTGTCTCTAAAATGTCAGAAAATAGTGAAAATATTGTGTTTTTATTATTTTACTGTTTAGTTTTAACTTGTTTTTACAGTTTAATATTTAGTTTTTATGTAAATCACATTGAATTGACCCAGTGTATGAAATGTGCTATATAAATAAAGCTGTCTTGCCTAAAACGCTGGTTATAATCTCACAGAGTCAAAGGCAGCGTCTTTAAATGTCTCATTGTGTCTGAACTAAAGTCCAGAACATCAAATATTCAGTTTATTATCATGTCAGACAAAGAAAAGCTTGAAAATGACTAAAATGATGATGAAGTGCTGATTTAGTGTTGATGGATAATCAATGAATGGACTAATAGTTGCAGCTCTGGCTGTATGTGAACAGAATATTAGAGGACAAACAGCTGACAGTTTAGCGCCTTACTAAATATCCACAATAAAAAGCTCATTTACAGGATAATTCATCTGTTTCTAATCTTTTCACATGTTTTCTTATTTGCTGTTTTTGTGTTTTTACCAAGTAAAGTTGATCATTTGTATGTTTGTGTTACTCAGGCAGAAATACATGTAACTGCTGTATCACCTGTTATGTCCAATAAAAAAGTGAGCTAACAGCCTCCATGTGTTGTTGGAAATTTTGTTGAAATAGCTTCTCTCTGCTTCTCTGTCCCTTGTGTGTGGGAGCATTTCACATAAGTCATTAGTACCATTCTAATAACAATATTTACATATTTTATCATTTAAAAGCACATCATGTAATCTGTGTTCATGAAACTGACAGCATGCAGTTTACCTTTTTGCCACCAGATGGCGCCAAATATCCATTAATGAAGAGTAATACTAGCTACTAGATACATTATAACTGTACTGATCATTAATCAATAATTATTCCTAAAGATGATAATCAGCACATTGATGAGGGTTTGTCCAGTTAATGATATAAAAGCTGAAGATGTTTTACAGGTGATTCATTGATCAGACTGATTAGTTGGAAAAAAAATAAGAAAAATAAAAAAATACTGGTTACACAAATTGACACTGGTCATTAAGCCAAAAAAGGGATTTGATGAATAAGTCACAATAATTAACTTCCAATTAACATCAAGAGTTACTTAATTTTCAACTGAATTTTATGAGTTATCAGTATTATAGCTCAGGTTTGTAAGTCAGTTGAGTTCAATATAAATTTCAATGTGTGAACTTAACACACATCACCTCTGCTGTGGCGGCAATATTAATGAGCGCTGCAAATAGTCCTGTAAATGTGGTGTTGATGTGATAAAGAAGTGAGAAGAATGATGTGATATTGGGGTAAGTTTGGGGTTGTGTTCCCCATTAACAGAAGAGGACAAAGATCCATTGAGCTGATTGATGACTTTTTAAGTGACTTATAAAGATATACATTGCTGTTACTTTAACATCTATAAACGAAGGCTAGTTGAACGCAGCTTGTTAACGTTACAGTAGTGTAAGTAGATGTAAATGTTTTGTTATTATTAGAGATATTTATTTATTTATTTCACTGGAAATAATGGATACAGGAGTCTTTTCTGGCTGATGGTGAGGACAGTGAGACAGGATGGATCAGCCTTGGTTCTTATACAGTTACATATCTCTGAAATCAGCAATATGTGTCATTTATGGTACAAAGAACAGTATTTAGTACAGTGGAATAACACGTAGTCCTACGAATATGTTTTAATTCTTTTCATTTGGAAAAAACAACAGTCATAAAATGAAGAGAGGTTCATGTTATATTTGAAAGTTATTACAAGAAACAAGGATGAATATATATGTTCTATTTACAACTTTAGTCACATAATACTACAAATATAAAATACTTGCTGTCCAATTCCTCTCCACACTCTTTCTTTAAAGTCTTTTTTTAAAGAAATCTTTATTGTAAAAGAACACAGTATACAGAACAGTATATAAAGGATATAGACAGAGGAATACTCGGGTACATTAAACAAAGATATTCAAAGGTGAACATACATGAAGGGTTTTTATAGACTTTTTGTTTTTGGATTCAGAGATCAGATTTACTTGTTCAGTCTCTTGGAGGAAAAATGCAGAAGTCAGTTTTTTTTTATTGCTGAATTTACATAAATGTAGAACTTTGCCAGCAGGATCAACACATTTATTACTCATTTATCTTCTTTCTATGTTCTCTGATAAAACTAAATACTACATTCTCCCACCTTAAAGTAAAATCTCTATGAACATGGTTGTAAATCTACTGAAGTCTTGCCAGAAGTTTTCTTTTCACCATGTAGTGATTAGCAGGCTCATATTTATCACTTCCTTCACCTTATTCACTATGAAGTATTTATGAGGAAGCATCCAGACTTTCTTCTAGTTGATGTTACAAATCAAATCCAATAGGACATAACATATGGAATATATAGAGACAATATGTTTCTGAAACAAAGGGATCAGAGTCATCAGCCAGCTCCTCCCTCTTCCTCTTCACACTTTACTTTCACTTTCTCTGACATCGTGCTGCAGATACTTTTCTCCGTCTGAAGGTAATGTAACCGACAGTTTCTGTGTTTTTACACTTTAATGTCTCTTTGTTCGTGTTGTTAGTGCTGACTGCTGTTAGTTTAGCTCCTCACAAACAGCAGAAATCTGCACTTTGGTTGTTAAAAATGAACTCAAACTAACGGCTGCAACCTTTCCGCCATCTTGTGATTTAGGGATGAGTGTGGAGCATTTCAAGCAGTTCACACACCTGACATTTGTCACGCTGAGCAGTGATAGATCCCACCGCACAGACATTAATATATAATATATGAACAGCGAGGCGGAGGCACATTTCTCTGCTGAGTTCACAGCTGTCCCGAGTCAGCGACCCACCAGCCAATCAGAACACAGTATTTCTTGTTGCTGGGTAGATTCTGAACATTCTAATTTGTTTTTTCCCGCTGCGAGCACGTTCTCATGCACGAGACTGTGTACTGTAGCCGCTATCTACACACACACACACACACACACACACACACACACACACACACACACACACACACACACACACACACACACACACACACACACACACACACACACACACACACACACACACATTCTTACTACCTTGTAGGGTTTGGGTTGGAAGTGAACAATAGCAGAGAATAACACGTAGTCCTACAAATATGTTTTAATTATTTTCATTCGAAATTGGAAAAAAAACAACAGTCATAAAATGAAGAGAGGTTCATGTTATATTTGAAAGTTATTACAAGAAACAAGGATGAATATTTATGTTCTATTTACAACTTTAGTCACATAATACTACAAATATAAAATACTTGCTGTCCAATTCCTCTCCACACTCATTCTTTAAAGTCTTTTTTTAAAGAAATCTTTATTGTAAAAGAACACAGTATACAGAACAGTATATAAAGGATATAGACAGAGGAATACTCGGGTACATTAAACAAAGATATTCAAAGGTGAACATACATGAAGGGTTTTTATAGACTTTTTATTTTTGGATTCAGAGATCAGATTTACTTGTTCAGTCTCTTGGAGGAAAAATGCAAAGTGAGTTTTTTTTATTGCTGAATTTACATAAATGTAGAATTTTGCCAGCAGGATCAACACATTTATTACTCATTTATCTTCTTTCTATGTTCTCTGATAAAACTAAATACTACATTCTCCCACCTTAAAGTAAAATCTCTATGAACATGGTTGTAAATCTACTGAAGTCTTGCCAGAAGTTTTCTTTTCACCATGTAGTGATTAGCAGGCTCATATTTATCACTTCCTTCACCTTATTCACTATGAAGTATTTATGAGGAAGCATCCAGACTTTCTTCTAGTTGATGTTACAAATCAAATCCAATAGGACATAACATATGGAATATATAGAGACAATATGTTTCTGAAACAAAGGGATCAGAGTCATCAGCCAGCTCCTCCCTCTTCCTCTTCACACTTTACTTTCACTTTCTCTGACATCGTGCTGCAGATACTTTTCTCCGTCTGAAGGTAATGTAACCGACAGTTTCTGTGTTTTTACACTTTAATGTCTCTTTGTTCGTGTTGTTAGTGCTGACTGCTGTTAGTTTAGCTCCTCACAAACAGCACAAATCTGCAGTTTGGTTGTTAAAAATGAACTCAAACTAACGGCTGCAACTTTCCCGCCATCTTGTGTTTTAGGAGTGAGTGTGGAGGAGCAGCTGAGGTGAGTTGATGGTCAGTAGTTGAACAGTGTTGTTATTATTGTGTCCCTCCACTTACTGATGACTGACGGCTATCAGCCTGTGGAGGAGGCGGAGATGACCCGCTGCTCTCCCCGCTGTCTGACACACTAAATGCGGTGTTACGGTTTAACTGGTGACCGTGTTAACTGGTGACTTCCCTAAAAACGCCTTTGTAGTTTAATCCTTTTTTAACTACATACTTATCGGTGTTTTAATATCTAAGTATGTAACCATTAATGTAAGTTCAGTTGTGTTCAGAAGACTCATTCACCTCTCGTAACGTATCTTAAAATGTGAGAAAGTCACCAGTTAACACGGTCACCAGTTAGACCGAAACACCGGACAGCCGCTGGAGAACAGCTGTGAGTGTGTGTGTCTACAGCTGAATATAGACTGTTTCTATTGATACTACAGGACTGATGTGGAGCCAGCAGGGGGGTGAGGGGCTTCACTTCTTTTATTCAATAAATACTGTAGTATTCACAAAGACAGCACTCATCTTATTGACACTCCTCCAACATGAACTAGTGTCGCTTCTTGATGGAATCGTGTCATCAAATGTGTTGAAGCTCTTTATTGAGACTCACTCATTTAGTTTGAAACTCTTTATGAGTTTTTTGGAAGGATCCATCTGCTTTTATAACTTATAGTACATTCACTACAGTACTGTAATGAAGTACAATCTGCAGTACTTGTACTTCCTTTTCCTGTTACTTTATACTTCCTCTCCACTACATTACAGAGGAGATATTTGACTTTTTACTCCACTACATTTTTCCACAGCTATGATTCAGATTTGAAATGTTAAAAGAAATGATCCGTCTATAAAATATGATAAAGTGTGACGTTAGCCTCAGACATCAGTGTCTTCAGTATAACATCACAGCATCAATAAAAACAGATCCATCAATCAAATGATCATCATTATAAAAGTGAGCATATAGAGTAACACTCACTGTTATTGATGAAACTACATAAAACAGTTAAAAGTAGCTCCAACATAAAGCTCTACATGTTAATGCATCACACTCAGTTACTGTTGATACTTAATGTACATTTACTTCCAATAATACTTGTGTACATTATGGATGCAGGACTTTTACTAGTAATAGAGTATGTTTACAGGATGCTATTTGTACTTTAACTGAAGTCAATGATGTGAATCCTTCCAAATGCTTCTATAAGTCATGTGAGAACTGTGGGAAGTCCTTCATGCTGCTTTTAGACGTCAAAGTACAAACTGTAATCTTTGGTCTTTGTCTGCATGTTCCAGGTCTAGATGCTGTTATCAAGAGTTATTAAACAGTGTAAACATCTGAATTACAAGCTTTCAGTAGAAAATGACTCAAATGCAACAACAACAATGTTATACTAAAAAACTTCAATGAATGAATCAGCTGGAAGAATATGAGTATAACAGCCTCTATGTTACATATAAATAATGACTTTAATTAGAGTCCTTTACAGGAAACTTACAGACTCATTAAATGTGAATATTAGGTGTTCATTAAATAATGTTTAAATGTTGATAGAGGGGAAATGATGAAATGTTATATTGAAGGCTTGAGGTGCAATAAATTCCATCACAGTTGTTGCATCTCAAATAATCTGCTGCTGTTTGTTGCATAAAGTCATTTTGTGCAGAGACTCTGTAGTCGCTCTCAGTCCTTCTGCCTGTCAGTGAATGTAAATCCTCCTCCATGAATCATGTGTGCTGCTCTTCACTTCACTGCAGCTTCATGACGCCATCTAGTGGACTGATAGTAGAAGTACAGCAGCTGATGGCAGCATGCTCTGCCTCACACTGCTGTCTGGCTGCATTCACACTGATATATAACAGAGAATAACAGCCAATCACAGGAGGAGCAGCTGATATTTAGGATGTGACAGGAGAAATGATGTAAAGGATGATCTGTGTTTCCTCTCCAGATGAAGGTAGAAAGTGTGTGTGACTGATGTGGATGTGACTTCAGCAGCATGGATCAGAGTGAGGACAGAGAGGAGGGAGTCCCTCCCTCTAAAAGCTCTCTGTGTGGGGAACATGACAGCCAGACCAAAGCTCAGAGGTGAGATGAGGATCTCTAACTGTCCATCACTGTTCTCCACCATCATTATTCACACTCAAAGCTCTGTGTGTGTTGTGTAGAAGCCCAGAGTTGGATAGACCAGACTCTGCTGGACCTGGACCTGGACCTGGACCCAGCTGTGTGTCTATGAAGAGTGATCGGTCAAAGGGTCAAATCATTTATTTTAAAGAACAACATCTTGATGCAACAAGGTAAACTGTCACTACATATTAAATGTAACTGACTCAGTTTGAAATGTTTTTATTGAAGGTTTTTATCAAACTTCTCTTTTCAGATTTGATCATAATTTATGAGAAAAACTGCAAAATCAAACATTTTACTGCAATAATCCAGAATCTCTCCTGGAGGGAAGTGTTGGTGATTGAACCTGAACTCAGCTGTGAGTCCTTCAGAGCGACCGCTCCAAATATGATTTGATTGATTTTAAACAACAACGTTCATCTGATTAAAAGTAAATAGTTCTCAGTATTAAAATCAGGTTATTGGACAATATGAGTTAAAACCTGAATCAGGATAAATAGTTCTCAGTTGAATTATTTGAGATTTGGATCATTTATTGATATTTCTGATCCATAATGATCCATAATGTTGGTAATTAGATCATTTCAGTTTGTTGCTGTTTTTATTAAAACTGTTCAAATTCAACATGTTTGAAAGAAGAATTCACTTCTCAAACTATAATTTCTATTGATTGATGATCATTTCATAGTGATGATGGACAGAGATCAGTGTGAATGTACTGTTCTCCCTGCGCGTTATGTACTTTGTGTACGTTATCACAGTTAAACGGTCAGCCAAACTCAGATATACATTTTGAGCCAGGATCAGAGCGTCTTGCTGCCTTTATTTCCTTTCTTTTAGGTGAAATACCACGAGTGAAACTGCAAATAGAAGACAATACAAACCTTAGTTTCCTTTACAGCGTGTTGCTAATAAACAGTATAAGCTAAAGAACTACACGGCACAAATAAGCTGTTTACATTAACAGTAGGCTGATATACATTGTTGCTAAGCAACGCACACTTTACATTCGCTCTCAAATTACTTTTAGCACAACTTCTTGCATGACTTCCCAGTCAATAAACATCAGACGTTACAGTACTGAACTTAACATTACATATTCATCTTCATTCCTATCAAATATCAAATTATCAAACTTACAGCCATTGCTTTCGTGAGCGTCTTTCTTATTGCTGGTTGCTAGGTTACCGCAAGTATAAACAGTTAAGTAGCCTTCAAAATAAAATTCCAGATCAGATGTGTGTGTGTGTGTGTGTGTGTGTGTGTGTGTGTGTGTGTGTATGTGTGTGTGTGTGTGTTTCTTATGCAGAATTTCTTACCATACATTTAATCTAATACACTAATTAAATCATTTCAAGTACCTTAAATCATGAAAATTCTTCTGAGAGCAGAACAGTGAATGTTGGAGTGGGTACGAGGGCCGGGGCCCCTCATCACTGTTTACAAGAAATGTCTTTAAAACATCAGGAAATTAAAGATGAAACTTCATTGGTTGTGTTTAATGATTGCATCATTATACTTTGATATTTATTAAATATGTTGCAGCCACTGGTTTCACCACCCAGCGAGCACACTGACTGACCCAAAACAAACACACCCACAACCTTTTATTTACTATACTGTATTAAAATCAGCCTCCACCCAAAATGTGTCTCTGAGTATCACTCAGCTCCTGTAAGCTCATTAAAAGTTGGTAGTTTCCTTCTCAGAGACCAGCAGCTGTGGTCAGCTTGGGTTCTTGTCAGTTTCAGAGTACACTGTTAATATTAGTCTCTGACAGGATGAGCTAAAGGAAGCAGTGTGTTAACCACATCAAACAACTGCAGGAGAAGCAATAGTATCACTAACAGGCTGAAGGACTGTCAACAGAAATGTCTGCAGAACAGAGAATTATCCAGACAGCTGCTCATCATCACTGCATCTTTAATAAAGACCAAACAAACATTTTATTTACATTCATTCATTTGGCAGATGCTTTTATCCAAATGAGGTTCAATCCAAGACAGTAGATGAAGGAGAAGCCTTAGACAATAAGAACCCAACACTCATTTACCAGCAGCTGAGATTTAAGGAGTTCATGCATCTGTGTCCTCGGCTGAGTGTCAGCTTCACCCCTCCAGGTGCTGCACACTGCACTGAATACAGCTCTACTCATACAGTTAATCATGTTTAAGGTTAACAGTGAATTCATATAAAACTAGCTGGATACTACTGTGTTGTGTACAGTAGGTGTATTAAATCACTGACAGATTTAGTGTCAGTGTGTTCTGGGTGCGGAGCAGAATGTATCTTGTGTTTCTATCAGGAGGAAGCTGGACCAACCTGAACCCAGCTGTGTGTCTATGAACAGTGATCGGTCTATGGAGCTTCCTTATACCTTCAAAGATGGACGCCACTCTGATGATCACAGGTGAGGATTTCAAACAGATAAAAACATAATGATGTTTTCATCAGACTCTTATCAAGTCTCCTGTTTTTAAACCTTTATTGACTCAGACAAAGTTCTCTGAGCAGCGTTCACACTCACACAGTCAGACACATTGACACTGGGAGCTGCCCAGTACAACCAGTCTCATACAACCACACACTGGTTGTAGCTGCCTTCAGTAGTGTGCAGTGAGGGAGAGCTTCATGGAGGGTTGGTGAGAGCTGTTGGGACTAAACCAAAGTGACTCTGAGCTGTTGATTCTCAGTGGGATCAGCAGGACTAGTAAAGCTTTACCACTACAGGGACTCATCTGATTCTCTGTTCACATCCAAATATCACTTGATGGACCTTTAGCTTGTGTTTGTCTCTGTGTGGACAGACATAATGTGAGCTCATTCTTCATGATTCCTCCACAGAGTGGACCAGGAGAGCTCAGAGGTTCCCAGTGGTCAGTCTGCCCAGCAGCATCAAACACAGCTGGACTCCATATTTATGGTCTGTACATGTACAACAACTACTTTTACAACTATTGTGTTCACAATCATCTCCATGCTGCACTTTGTAGACCAGTGGATTGTCAGTGTGTCCAACATGGATCTGATGTTTGCTTCATGATGTTA
This sequence comes from Scomber scombrus, assembly GCF_963691925.1. Lineage (NCBI taxonomy): Eukaryota > Metazoa > Chordata > Actinopteri > Scombriformes > Scombridae > Scomber > Scomber scombrus. The sequence goes on from NC_084989.1 coordinate 24,736,570, forward strand.
GTTTGATTGTGTCATTCATATATTATTCTGTTCCAGCTGCTGGAGGAGAACATCGTCACTTTTGTGAAGAACGAGCTGAAGAAGATGCAGAAGGTTCTGAGTTCAGATTTCCCAGAATGCTTAGAGAGTCAGAGTGAGGATGAGGAGGTGTTGAACTGTGAGGAGAAAGAGCAGAGGAGGAGAAGCAGAGACGCATTTCTGAAGATCACACTGCACTTCCTGAGGAGAATGAAGCAGGAGGATCTGGCTGAGCGTCTGCAGAGCAGTAAGAGGATTTCTATAAAGATTTAACATGATGGAGAGGAAATGGAGGCAACATGGGAGAGGTTTATATTTCAAACTCTGCTGTTAATATGATGCACACATCTGCATCAGATCTATGAATTCTTCTGAGCTGAAAACAGTCAGAAACTGTTTGTCCACAACTGATGAGCTGAATAGATTTCATAGTGAGGAAAATATAAACATCTGCAGTTTAATGTTTACATTCTACCAATTTACTGTAGAATCATCTGATTGATTTCATTTGTTGTTTGTTCATTCAGGAACTCCTGCTGGCAGGTGTCGACGTAAACTCAAGACTAACCTGCAGAAGAAGTTCCAATGTCTGTTTGAGGGGATTGCTAAAGCAGGAAACCCAACCCTTCTGAATCAGATCTACACACCGCTCTACATCACAGAGGGAGGGACTGCAGAAGTCAATGATGAACATGAGATCAGACAGATTGAAACAGCATCCAGGAAACCAGACAGATCAGAAACAACAATCACACAAGAAGACTTCTTTAAAGCCTTACCTGGAAGAGATGAACCAATCAGAACAGTGATGACAAAGGGAGTGGCTGGCATTGGGAAAACAGTCTTAACTCAGAAGTTCACTCTGGACTGGGCTGAAGACAAAGCCAACCAGGACATACACTTCACATTTCCATTCACTTTCAGAGAGCTGAATGTGCTGAAAGAGAAAAAGTACAGCTTGGTGGAACTTGTTCATCACTTCTTTACTGAAACCAAAGAAGCAGGAATCTGCAGGTTTGAAGAGTTCCAGGTTGTGTTCATCTTTGACGGTCTGGATGAGTGTCGACTTCCTCTGGACTTCCTCAACAATAAGAACCTGACTGATGTTACAGAGTCCACCTCAGTGGATGTGCTGCTGACAAACCTCATCAGGGGGAAACTGCTTCCCTCTGCTCGCCTCTGGATAACCACACGACCTGCAGCAGCCAATCAGATCCCTCCTGAGTGTGTCGCCATGGTGACAGAGGTCAGAGGGTTCACTGACCCACAGAAGGAGGAGTACTTCAGGAAGAGATTCAGAGATGAGGAGCAGGCCAGCACCATCATCTCCCACATCAAGACATCACGAAGCCTCCACATCATGTGCCACATCCCAGTCTTCTGCTGGATCACTGCTACAGTTCTGGAGGATGTGTTGAAAAGCAGAGAGGGAGGAGAGCTGCCCAAGACCCTGACTGAGATGTACATCCACTTCCTGGTGGTTCAGGCCAAACTGAAGAAGGTCAAGTATGATGGAGGAGCTGAGACAGATCCACACTGGAGTCCAGAGAGCAGGAAGATGATTGAGTCTCTGGGAAAACTGGCTTTTGAGCAGCTGCAGAAAGGCAACCTGATCTTCTATGAATCAGATCTGACAGAGTGTGGCATCGATATCACAGCAGCCTCAGTGTGCTCAGGAGTGTTCACAGAGGTCTTTAAAGAGGAAAGAGGGCTGTACCAGGACAAGGTGTTCTGCTTCGTCCATCTGAGTGTTCAGGAGTTTCTGGCTGCTCTTCATGTCCATCTGACATTCATCAAGTCTGGAGTCAATCTGCTGGCAGGAAAACAAACAACATCCCAGACACGTTTCTACCAGAGTGCTGTGGACGAGGCCTTAAAGAGTCCAAATGGACACCTGGACTTGTTCCTCCGCTTCCTCCTGGGTCTTTCACTGCAGACCAATCAGACTCTCCTACGAGGTCTGCTGACACAGACAGGAAGTAGCTCACAGACCAACCAGGAAACAGTCGAGTACATCAAGGAGAAGATCAGTGAGAATCTGTCTGCAGAGAGAAGCATCAATCTGTTCCACTGTCTGAATGAACTGAATGATCGTTCTCTAGTGGAGCAGATCCAACGGTACCTGGGATCAGGAATTCTCTCCACAGAGGAACTGTCTCCTGCTCAGTGGTCAGCTCTGGTCTTCATCTTACTGTCATCAGAAAAAGATCTGGACGTGTTTGACCTGAAGAAATACTGTGCTTCAGAGGAGGCTCTTCTGAGGCTGCTGCCAGTGGTGAAAGCCTCCAACAAAGCTCTGTAAGTACACAGATAGTTTGATTTATTCACCATTACTTAAATATTCTGCTGTCTTTAAAATAAGTAACTTCTTGCTTGTTTTCTGTTTCTTCATATTTCCTTTCCAGGCTGAATGGCTGTAACCTCTCAGAGAGAAGCTGTGCAGCTCTGTCCTCAGTTCTCAGCTCCCAGTCCTCTAGTCTGAGAGATCTGGACCTGAGTAACAGCAACCTGCAGGTTTCGGGAGTGAAGCAGCTTTCTGCTGGACTGGAGAGTCCACACTGTGAACTGGAATCTCTCAGGTCAGATCATGTTTGTCTCAACTGATTCACAGTTTAGAAAATCTGACATGTTTCTTTACTTTAACTTCATGAACAGTTCAGCACACAGATATCATCTTTGACTGATATAAAGAAGCTCATCATGCTTTGGTTCCATGTGATTTAAATTACTGTATTACTATTTATTCTGATTACTTTATTATTAACTGTCACATCTCCTAGCTGGTGCTTGGCAGAGATTATATATCATCACAGTTTAGACTTATTTCAACACAAATATTGTTGTCTTGTTCATTATTGTCTCTTCAGACTGACTGACTGTAACCTCTCAGAGAGAAGCTGTGCAGCTCTGTCCTCAGTTCTCAGCTCCCTGTCCTCTAGTCTGAGAGATCTGGACCTGAGTAACAACAACCTGCAGGATTCAGGAGTGAAGCAGCTTTCTGCTGGACTGGAGAGTCCACACTGTACACTGAAGACTCTCAGGTCAGGATTGATCAACTTGTTTAGTTTAGAATACACGTATAATAAAGTAAATACTCACTTGTTCTTGTTTTCTTCTTCTGTCAACCAAAAGGGGAAATAAATAATCAAATGAAGTTTCTGACCAAAAAGGTGAAGGCTGAAGCATTTGCTCATAACACCAACCCTTTTTACTGAGTCTTTAGAGTAGATCCCAATGTACATAACAAACACAAAACATTTATAACCTGTTCAACTGATGAACATTTCAAATCTGACTTACTTCAGAGGATAAACATTAAACCTGTGTAGGATTGTCTCTGCTGATGTGATTTGTCAAACCAGTTTTTTCTAAACTTCAGCAGCAGATAATTACTTTCTATGCAGATTTTATTGTTTTCTTTTGTTTTTGTTGTTGAATTATTAAACACCAATGATGATTTCACAGATTTGGCTAACATGTCATTGTACCGGTCTGTAAATTCAACGGTCATGTGATAATTAGCAGATAACTAAATTGACCTCACATATCATGGCATTTAAGTGAGCTGTTGCAGGATCATTTCCATGTAGTTTCTGTCTTATACACCACAGTAATCAAGAATCAAGATACTAGTTGAACATTTTGAAAGTCTAATTTCTTGCCTGTTTATGTCCTACTTTTACACCTTCAGTAACACAGTGATGCTTTTAAAAAGGCGTCCAACCATCACAGTGATTTTTGGCCAACCAGTGGTTCCACTCGATGAATCTGAGCTTCATCTTCAGAGCTGTGGGTGTTCGGTTCCCTCTGGAGCCGTATCTGTTCTCCTTATAAGTACACCAGGCTCTCTCAGTGTGTATGAGATGCTGTCTGTAGATGCTCAAAGTGTCTCTGATGGTTGACTTGATAATGGATGTAAACAACCTGCCAATGTTTTGATTTTGAGCCTCAAAATGACTAAAAATGAATTTATATGAACCAGATAAAGTAGAACATCCTTAAGAATACTACACCTACAATAATGAGTTCTTTACTTATTCTTATTTTACAGTGTCAAGAATCAAGTCAGACTGATTTTATATTATTCTCAATGATTTCACACGACTCAGAGAAAATGCTCCAATGTGTTTAGTAGCATTTACTTTTAGCATCATTAGGCTACCGTAGCTGCTCCTCCTACTTCAGGCTTTCAGTGTAGAGACCTGAGGTCAACCTGCTCCTCTCCTCATCTCCTACTGCTGACTGTGAGAAGCTGTTAGTTCACTAACTAGAACAACAAGGTTAATGATCCACAGGCTGACGTTACATCATTGACGTGTAAATAAGTGATGTTTGTTTGTGTGTAGGTGTGCAGCATCGTGTCGTTCCTGGTAAGATGCCACACACACTTTCTAGTTTTATGTAGAGTGAAGTTCTCCCACACTGTATAAGATTTGGATCGGACCGTTTTCTCCTCCTCTGCCGATACCGGCTCCGCTCAGCTCCGTCTGAGACATAATGACGCATTAATTGCACAACGAATCCATAATGAAATTCGTTGCCAAAACTTTTAATAATCCATTTTTATCCATTTGATCGATTCATTGTTGCAGCCCTAGATCATTCATATATTATTTGTTCCTGTTTTTAATGAATTTCTTTATTATTGTGTTGAAATATAAAAAGTGACATTAAACTTGTTGAGTGGTGTGAAGACATTATTATCAGGCCTCAATAAGCAGGCAAGAAATGAGACTTTGAAAATGTTCAATGAGTAACTTGATTGTTGATGATGAAGTTGTATTTCTCTGTAATTAGTCATTTATGGAGGCTACAATAAAAAATGGACATTTAGTACATTTGGTCCAAAGTTGGACTGATGTGCTGAAATGATTCAGAAATAGTTGAGAATGTAAATGGTTAAAAATGTTGTTCAGTTTACTGGCCTGCAGAAGTTAGACAGAAACTAGTTGGTCATTATTTGCTAATGATCAGCTACTTTCCATCAAATTAGCAGAGCTGTAAAATGAATAGTTCCCCACATTTCTTCTAAATGTGTGTAAAAACCGTTGGAGCTGCACAGCCAAGTATTCACAGGGATCCTCCAGCAGCAGTTTCAGGCTAAAGAGCAGACTAGTCTGTCTGGTGGAGGCTTTGATGAACCTCTGTGAAGTCACATTTTATATCAGGAGGCTCCTTGATTTTGTGGAGTTTAAAAAAACCTGAAAAGTTGACACAGCACTGTGATAAAAGTGCGTCTTTATTCTTCCTTTTGGCAAAAGCTTCACTCTTCATGAACACATTAGAATGTTTTGAACATTGGGATCACAATGACGAGGTAAAAACATGCTGCTGAATCTTCCCATCTGGCTGGATGCTCAACTTTCTGGAGCTCCCTGATTCACTTCATCTTTTAGTGAGTTAGTTTGGAGATGGTTTGTTGTTGTATGTGACTGCACACAGCAGTACTCTCACACTGTGTGACATGTGTGTTGTTTTGTGTGTTTGCAGCCTGTCAGGATGTCTGATCACAGAGGAAGGCTGTGCTTCTCTGGCCTCAGCTCTAAGCTCCAACCCCTCCCATCTGAGAGAGCTGGACCTGAGCTACAATCATCCAGGAGACTCAGGAGAGAAGCTTTTGTCTGCTGGACTGGAGGATCCACACTGGAGACTGGACACTCTCAGGTATGGACAGACAATGGGCCAGATGCAAGAATATGTTCGTATTTTTCTTCTTAAATCTGTCGTACTTTTTTCGTGAGGTGGAATTTACGAGTGTGCCACGTCGGATTCACCAAACCCTCGTATCACCAGGAAACAGTCGTAAATGACCTTCGTAAACATGATGAATCCCACCTGTTATAAATGAACGCGCGTTCCCGAGAATAGTAAATTAACATGAATGACGCCCCTAAAATACCAAATAAGGTCAGACGACCGGCAGGTTGTGGAGAAGCTCCATTCATGAAAATGGCACTAAAAACTAAGAATAAGAACTTTACGAGCTCTCAGACTGAGGTCCCGCTCTCAGAAATAGATCAACAGAAACACAGATTATTATTTAGTGTTAGTGGAATTAAAGGTCCTGAAAAAGACAAATAATGAGGAAAAATGACCCGTGCTGTGAACGCTGTCTCAGCTGTTGCACCGTCACAGAAATAAAAACAAAAATGATTTAACATGAATTATGCCAGAGGATGTCATCAGCCAGGGAGTTAAACCTACTTCGATAAGCAATATTTCAATTAAATGAATAACAGTTATTAATAAATAGTCAGTTTATATTGTGGACAAGTCGCTTTGTAGTTTCGGCCGCTAATATTTATATTGTAAGCTTGCATAATATCATAGTTTCAATTGTCAATTCAAATGACTGATATATCTACCTACATTGTTAAATAGCCTACTTCTTTATACTAAATAGCCTAATTATTTTACAAACAGAGTAAAGTCATCATGATTATGGATTCAGAAGTGCAATTTAATGAACGAGACATAGTATACACTTTCCCCCCCTTCTCTACATCCCCTGTAGTTCACACCCATTACTCAGGAGTCTCTAAAATACTGACAATATAATAATCGCTCAGCCTGCGGAACGACATTATTCATTTCTCTGTTAAGTGGTAGTCAGCATACAGTGATGTTAAAAAGAAAATCCA
>NC_084989.1:24748228-24823228 GCF_963691925.1 Scomber scombrus
AGAATCAGAAGGAAAGGAAACAGTGATGACTGTGGGTTTGGAAACAACGATCAGTCCTGGAGTCTGTTCTGCTCTGATGGTGGTTACTGTGTCCTTCACAATAAGAGACGAACACCCATCTCCTCCTCCTCCTCCTCCTCCTCCTCCTCCTCCTCCTCCTCCTCCTCCTCCTCCTCCTCCTCCTCCTCCTCCTCCTCCTCCTCCTCCTCTAACAGAGTAGCAGTGTATGTGGACTGTCCTGCTGGCACTCTGTCCTTCTACAGACTCTCCTCTGACACACTGATCCACCTCCACACCTTCAACACCACATTCACTGAACCTCTGTGTGCTGGGTTTAGGTTCTGGTCTGGTTCTGGTTCCTCAGTGTCTCTGTGTGGTCTGTAGGAAGGAGAGTCTCCTCCTGTCAGAGAAACGTTCTCATGTTATTTAGCACCAACCTGATCTCTCACTGGTTGTAAATAGAGTTTCTAAAGCCAACATGGTTTCCACATGACTGACAGTTAGTTAGTCAGTCACATATATCCACATTTAAAAAGCTGTAAAACAGAAGCTGATTTTCTCAGAGCAGATATCTCAGTCTGTTAGAGGACTGTTTGGAGGTTCGGAGGTCGTGGCTTTGATCCTTATGAGTCTCAGTCAATGTTCAAGTCCAACACCCAAAGTGAAACTCAGAAGCTCTCAGAGAGAAAACCACCAGCGGCTCAAAGTTTACTGAAACGTCAAGTTGTGACCGAGCTTTTTAAACATGTTGGAAGAGTTTAGCCACTAACTATAACACACATAATGACAGTAAGTATCTGCTGGCCTAGAGAGGAACTTTGGTCTTTCTCCTCTTATTTGGTTTTTTGGGCTTCTTGTTCAATGACTTGTTTTTTTAATCATATAGTGGATTCTGAAACCAACATGTTTTTATGTGTGTCTCTACTGGATGTGCATGTACAGCTGTCAATCAACATGATGATTCATCCATTCATCAATTCATAGTTTTGTCTCTAAAATGTCAGAAAATAGTGAAAATATTGTGTTTTTATTATTTTACTGTTTAGTTTTAACTTGTTTTTACAGTTTAATATTTAGTTTTTATGTAAATCACATTGAATTGACCCAGTGTATGAAATGTGCTATATAAATAAAGCTGTCTTGCCTAAAACGCTGGTTATAATCTCACAGAGTCAAAGGCAGCGTCTTTAAATGTCTCATTGTGTCTGAACTAAAGTCCAGAACATCAAATATTCAGTTTATTATCATGTCAGACAAAGAAAAGCTTGAAAATGACTAAAATGATGATGAAGTGCTGATTTAGTGTTGATGGATAATCAATGAATGGACTAATAGTTGCAGCTCTGGCTGTATGTGAACAGAATATTAGAGGACAAACAGCTGACAGTTTAGCGCCTTACTAAATATCCACAATAAAAAGCTCATTTACAGGATAATTCATCTGTTTCTAATCTTTTCATGTTTCTTATTTGCTGTTTTTGTGTTTTTACCAAGTAAAGTTGATCATTTGTATGTTTGTGTTACTCAGGCAGAAATACATGTAACTGCTGTATCACCTGTTATGTCCAATAAAAAAGTGAGCTAACAGCCTCCATGTGTTGTTGGAAATTTTGTTGAAATAGCTTCTCTCTTCTTCTCTGTCCCTTGTGTTTGGGAGCATTTCACATAAGTCATTAGTACCATTCTAATAACAATATTTACATATTTTATCATTTAAAAGCACATCATGTAATCTGTGTTCATGAAACTGACAGCATGCAGTTTACCTTTTTACCACCAGATGGCGCCAAATATCCATTAATGAAGAGTAATACTAGCTACTAGATACATTATAACTGTACTGATCATTAATCAATAATTATTCCTAAAGATGATAATCAGCACATTGATGAGGGTTTGTCCAGTTAATGATATAAAAGCTGAAGATGTTTTACAGGTGATTCATTGATCAAACTGATTAGTTGGAAAAAAAAATAAGAAAAAGAAAAAAATACTGGTTACACAAATTGACACTGGTCATTAAGCCAAAAAAGGGATTTGATGAATAAGTCACAATAATTTACTTCCAATTAACATCAATAGTTATGAATTTTCAACTGAATTTTATGAGTTATCAGTATTATAGCTCAGGTTTGTAAGTCAGTTGAGTTCAATATAAATTTCAATGTGTGAACTTAACACACATCACCTCTGCTGTGGCGGCAATATTAATGCGCGCTGCAAATAGTCCTGTAAATGTGGTGTTGATGTGATAAAGAAGTGAGAAGAATGATGTGATATTGGGGTAAGTTTGGGGTTGTGTTCCCCATTAACAGAAGAGGACAAAGATCCATTGAGCTGATTGATGACTTTGTAAGTGACTTATAAAGATATACATTGCTGTTACTTTAACATCTATAAACGAAGGCTAGTTGAACGCAGCTTGTTAACGTTACAGTAGTGTAAGTAGATGTAAATGTTTTGTTATTATTAGAGATATTTATTTATTTATTTCACTGGAAATAATGGATACAGGAGTCTTTTCTGGCTGATGGTGAGGACAGTGAGACAGGATGGATCAGCCTTGGTTCTTATACAGTTACATATCTCTGAAATCAGCAATATGTGTCATTTATGGTACAAAGAACAGTATTTAGTACAGTGGAATAACACGTAGTCCTACGAATATGTTTTAATTCTTTTCATTTGGAAAAAACAACAGTCATAAAATGAAGAGAGGTTCATGTTATATTTGAAAGTTATTACAAGAAACAAGGATGAATATATATGTTCTATTTACAACTTTAGTCACATAATACTACAAATATAAAATACTTGCTGTCCAATTCCTCTCCACACTCATTCTTTAAAGTCTTTTTTTTAAAGAAATCTTTATTGTAAAAGAACACAGTATACAGAACAGTATATAAAGGATATAGACAGAGGAATACTCGGGTACATTACACAAAGATATTCAAAGGTGAACATACATGAAGGGTTTTTATAGACTTTTTGTTTTTGGATTCAGAGATCAGATTTACTTGTTCAGTCTCTTGGAGGAAAAATGCAAATTGAGTTTTTTGTTTATTGCTGAATTTACATAAATGTAGAACTTTGCCAGCAGGATCAACACATTTATTACTCATTTATCTTCTTTCTATGTTCTCTGATAAAACTAAATACTACATTCTCCCACCTTAAAGTAAAATCTCTATGAACATGGTTGTAAATCTACTGAAGTCTTGCCAGAAGTTTTCTTTTCACCATGTAGTGATTAGCAGGCTCATATTTATCACTTCCTTCACCTTATTCACTATGAAGTATTTATGAGGAAGCATCCAGACTTTCTTCTAGTTGATGTTACAAATCAAATCCAATAGGACATAACATATGGAATATATAGAGACAATATGTTTCTGAAACAAAGGGATCAGAGTCATCAGCCAGCTCCTCCCTCTTCCTCTTCACACTTTACTTTCACTTTCTCTGACATCGTGCTGCAGATACTTTTCTCCGTCTGAAGGTAATGTAACCGACAGTTTCTGTGTTTTTACACTTTAATGTCTCTTTGTTCGTGTTGTTAGTGCTGACTGCTGTTAGTTTAGCTCCTCACAAACAGCAGAAATCTGCAGTTTGGTTGTTAAAAATGAACTCAAACTAACGGCTGCAACCTTTCCCGCCATCTTGTGATTTAGGGATGAGTGTGGAGCATTTCAAGCAGTTCACACACCTGACATTTGTCACGCTGAGCAGTGATAGATCCCACCGCACAGACATTAATATATAATATATGAACAGCGAGGCGGAGGCACATTTCTCTGCTGAGTTCACAGCTGTCCCGAGTCAGCGACCCACCAGCCAATCAGAACACAGTATTTCTTGTTGCTGGGTAGATTCTGAACATTCTAATTTGTTTTTTCCCGCTGCGAGCACGTTCTCATGCACGAGACTGTGTACTGTAGCCGCTATCTACACACACACACACACACACACACACACACACACACACACACACACACACACACACACACACACACACACACACACACACACACACACACACACACACACACACACATTCTTACTACCTTGTAGGGTTAGGGTTGGAAGTGAACAATAGCAGAGAATAACACGTAGTCCTACAAATATGTTTTAATTATTTTCATTCGAAATTGGAAAAAAAACAACAGTCATAAAATGAAGAGAGGTTCATGTTATATTTGAAAGTTATTACAAGAAACAAGGATGAATATTTATGTTCTATTTACAACTTTAGTCACATAATACTACAAATATAAAATACTTGCTGTCCAATTCCTCTCCACACTCATTCTTTAAAGTCTTTTTTAAAGAAATCTTTATTGTAAAAGAACACAGTATACAGAACAGTATATAAAGGATATAGACAGAGGAATACTCGGGTACATTAAACAAAGATATTCAAAGGTGAACATACATGAAGGGTTTTTATAGACTTTTTGTTTCTGGATTCAGAGATCAGATTTACTTGTTCAGTCTCTTGGAGGAAAAATGCAAAGTGAGTTTTTTTTATTGCTGAATTTACATAAATGTAGAACTTTGCCAGCAGGATCAACACATTTATTACTCATTTATCTTCTTTCTATGTTCTCTGATAAAACTAAATACTACATTCTCCCACCTTAAAGTAAAATCTCTATGAACATGGTTGTAAATCTACTGAAGTCTTGCCAGAAGTTTTCTTTTCACCATGTAGTGATTAGCAGGCTCATATTTATCACTTCCTTCACCTTATTCACTATGAAGTATTTATGAGGAAGCATCCAGACTTTCTTCTAGTTGATGTTACAAATCAAATCCAATAGGACATAACATATGGAATATATAGAGACAATATGTTTCTGAAACAAAGGGATCAGAGTCATCAGCCAGCTCCTCCCTCTTCCTCTTCACACTTTACTTTCACTTTCTCTGACATCGTGCTGCAGATACTTTTCTCCGTCTGAAGGTAATGTAACCGACAGTTTCTGTGTTTTTACACTTTAATGTCTCTTTGTTCGTGTTGTTAGTGCTGACTGCTGTTAGTTTAGCTCCTCACAAACAGCAGAAATCTGCAGTTTGGTTGTTAAAAATGAACTCAAACTAACGGCTGCAACCTTTCCCGCCATCTTGTGATTTAGGGATGAGTGTGGAGCATTTCAAGCAGTTCACACACCTGACATTTGTCACGCTGAGCAGTGATAGATCCCACCGCACAGACATTAATATATAATATATGAACAGCGAGGCGGAGGCACATTTCTCTGCTGAGTTCACAGCTGTCCCGAGTCAGCGACCCACCAGCCAATCAGAACACAGTATTTCTTGTTGCTGGGTAGATTCTGAACATTCTAAGTTGTTTTTTCCCGCTGCGAGCACGTTCTCATGCACGAGACTGTGTACTGTAGCCGCTATCTACACACACACACACACACACACACACACACACACACACACACACACACACACACACACACACACACACACACACACACACGTTCTTACTACCTTGTAGGGTTAGGGTTGGAAGTGAAGAATAGCAGAGAATAACACGTAGTCCTACAAATATGTTTTAATTATTTTCATTCGAAATTGGAAAAAAACAACAGTCATAAAATGAAGAGAGGTTCATGTTATATTTGAAAGTTATTACAAGAAACAAGGATGAATATTTATGTTCTATTTACAACTTTAGTCACATAATACTACAAATATAAAATACTTGCTGTCCAATTCCTCTCCACACTCTTTCTTTAAAGTCTTTTTTAAAGAAATCTTTATTATAAAAGAACACAGTATACAGAACAGTATATAAAGGATATAGACAGAGGAATACTCGGGTACATTAAACAAAGATATTCAAAGGTGAACATACATGAAGGGTTTTTATAGACTTTTTGTTTTTGGATTCAGAGATCAGATTTACTTGTTCAGTCTCTTGGAGGAAAAATGCAAAGTGAGTTTTTTTTATTGCTGAATTTACATAAATGTAGAACTTTGCCAGCAGGATCAACACATTTATTACTCATTTATCTTCTTTCTATGTTCTCTGATAAAACTAAATACTACATTCTCCCACCTTAAAGTAAAATCTCTATGAACATGGTTGTAAATCTACTGAAGTCTTGCTAGAAGTTTTCTTTTCACCATGTAGTGATTAGCAGGCTCATATTTATCACTTCCTTCACCTTATTCACTATGAAGTATTTATGAGGAAGCATCCAGACTTTCTTCTAGTTGATGTTACAAATCAAATCCAATAGGACATAACATATGGAATATATAGAGACAATATGTTTCTGAAACAAAGGGATCAGAGTCATCAGCCAGCTCCTCCCTCTTCCTCTTCACACTTTACTTTCACTTTCTCTGACATCGTGCTGCAGATACTTTTCTCCGTCTGAAGGTAATGTAACCGACAGTTTCTGTGTTTTTACACTTTAATGTCTCTTTGTTCGTGTTGTTAGTGCTGACTGCTGTTAGTTTAGCTCCTCACAAACAGCAGAAATCTGCACTTTGGTTGTTAAAAATGAACTCAAACTAACGGCTGCAACCTTTCCCGCCATCTTGTGTTTTAGGAGTGCGTGTGGAGGAGCAGCTGAGGTGAGTTGATGGTCAGTAGTTGAACAGTGTTGTTATTATTGTGTCCCTCCACTTACTGATGACTGACGGCTATCAGCCTGTGGAGGAGGCGGAGATGACCCGCTGCTCTCCCCGCTGTCTGACACACTAAATGCGGTGTTACGGTTTAACTGGTGACCGTGTTAACTGGTGACTTCCCTAAAAACGCCTTTGTAGTTTAATCCTTTTTTAACTACATACTTATCGGTGTTTTAATATCTAAGTATGTAACCATTAATGTAAGTTCAGTTGTGTTCAGAAGACTCATTCACCTCTCGTAACGTATCTTAAAATGTGGGAAAGTCACCAGTTAACACGGTAACCAGTTAGACCGAAACACCGGACAGCCGCTGGAGAACAGCTGTGAGTGTGTGTGTCTACAGCTGAATATAGACTGTTTCTATTGATACTACAGGACTGATGTGGAGCCAGCAGGGGGGTGAGAGGCTTCACTTCTTTTATTCAATAAATACTGTAGTATTCACAAAGACAGCACTCATCTTATTGACACTCCTCCAACATGAACTAGTGTCGCTTCTTGATGGAAACGTGTCATCAAATGTGTTGAAGCTCTTTATTGAGACTCACTCATTTAGTTTGAAACTCTTTATGAGTTTTTTGGAAGGATCCATCTGCTTTTATAACTTATAGTACATTCACTACAGTACTGTACTGAAGTACAATCTGCAGTACTTGTACTTCCTTTTCCTGTTACTTTATACTTCCTCTCCACTACATTACAGAGGAGATATTTGACTTTTTACTCCACTACATTTTTCCACAGCTATGATTCAGATTTGAAATGTTAAAAGAAATGATCCGTCTATAAAATATGATAAAGTGTGAAGTTAGCCTCAGACATCAGTGTCTTCAGTATAACATCACAGCATCAATAAAAACAGATCCATCAATCAAATGATCATCATTATAAAAGTGAGCATATAGAGTAACACTCACTGTTATTGATGAAACTACATAAAAACAGTTAAAAGTAGCTCCAACATAAAGCTCTACATGTTAATGCATCACACTCAGTTACTGTTGATACTTAATGTACATTTACTTCCAATAATACTTGTGTACATTATGGATGCAGGACTTTTACTAGTAATAGAGTATGTTTACAGGATGCTATTTGTACTTTAACTGAAGTCAATGATGTGAATCCTTCCAAATGCTTCTATAAGTCATGTGAGAACTGTGGGAAGTCCTTCATGCTGCTTTTAGACGTCAAAGTACAAACTGTAATCTTTGGTCTTTGTCTGCATGTTCCAGGTCTAGATGCTGTTATCAAGAGTTATTAAACAGTGTAAACATCTGAATTACAAGCTTTCAGTAGAAAATGACTCAAATGCAACAACAACAATGTTATACTAAAAAACTGAAATGAATGAATCAGCTGGAAGAATATGAGTATAACAGCCTCTATGTTACATATAAATAATGACTTAAAGTCCTTTACAGGAAACTTACAGACTCATTAAATGTGAATATTAGGTGTTCATTAAATACTGTTTAAATGTTGATAGAGGGGAAATGATGAAATGTTATATTGAAGGCTTGAGATGCAATAAATTCCATCACAGTTGTTGCATCTCAAATAATCTGCTGCTGTTTGTTGCATAAAGTCATTTTGTGCAGAGACTCTGTAGTCGCTCTCAGTCCTTCTGCCTGTCAGTGAATGTAAATCCTCCTCCATGCATCATGTGTGCTGCTCTTCACTTCACTGTAGCTTCATGACGCCATCTAGTGGACTGATAGTAGAAGTACAGCAGCTGATGGCAGCTTCCTCTGCCTCACACTGCTGTCTGGCTGCATTCACACTGATATATAACAGAGAATAACAGCCAATCACAGGAGGAGCAGCTGATATTTAGGATGTGACAGGAGAAATGATGTAAAGGATGATCTGTGTTTCCTCTCCATATGAAGGTAGAAAGTGTGTGTGACTGATGTGGATGTGACTTCAGCAGCATGGATCAGAGTGAGGACAGAGAGGAGGGAGTCCCTCCCTCTAAAAGCTCTCTGTGTGGGGAACATGACAGCCAGACCAAAGCTCAGAGGTGAGATGAGGATCTCTAACTGTCCATCACTGTTCTCCACCATCATTATTCACACTCAAAGCTCTGTGTGTGTTGTGTAGAAGCCCAGCGTTGGATAGACCAGACTCTGCTGGACCTGGACCTGGACCCGGACCTGGACCTGGACCTGGACCTGGACCTGGACCCAGCTGTGTGTCTATGAAGAGTGATCAGTCAAAGGAAGAACTCATTTTTTTTAAAGAACAACGTCCGGCTGCAACAAGGTAAACTGTCACTACATATTAAATGTAACTGACTCAGTTTGAAATGTTTTTATTGAAGGTTTTTATCAAACTTCTCTTTTCAGATTTGATCATAATTTATGAGAAAAACTGCAAAATCAAACATTTTACTGCAATAATCCAGAATCTCTCCTGGAGGGAAGTGTTGGTGATTGAACCTGAACTCAGCTGTGAGTCCTTCAGAGCGACCGCTCCAAATATGATTTGATTGATTTTAAACAACAACGTTCATCTGATTAAAAGTAAATAGTTCTCAGTATTAAAATCAGGTTATTGGACAATATGAGTTAAAACCTGAATCAGGATAAATAGTTCTCAGTTGAATTATTTGAGATTTGGATCATTTATTGATATTTCTGATCCATAATGATCCATAATGTTGGTAATTAGATCATTTCAGTTTGTTGCTGTTTTTATTAGAACTGTTCAAATTCAACATGTTTGAAAGAAGAATTCACTTCTCAAACTATCATTTCTATTGATTGATGATCATTTCATAGTGATGATGGACAGAGATCAGTGTGAATGTACTGTTCTCCCTGCGCGTTATGTACTTCGTGTACGTTATCACAGTTAAACGGTCAGCCAAACTCAGATATACATTTTGAGCCAGGATCAGAGCGTCTTGCTGCCTTTATTTCCTTTCTTTTAGGTGAAATACCACGAGTGAAACTGCAAATAGAAGACAATACAAACCTTAGTTTCCTTTACAGCGTGTTGCAAATAAACAGTATAAGCTAAATAACTACACGGCACAAATAAGCTGTTTACATTAACAGTAGGCTGATATACATCGTTGTTAAGCAACGCACACTTTACATTCGCTCTCAAATTACTTTTAGCACAACTTCTTGCATGACTTCCCAGTCAATAAACATCAGACGTTACAGTACTGAACTTAACATTACATATTCATCTTCATTCCTATCAAATATCAAATTATCAAACTTACAGCCATTGCTTTCGTGAGCGTCTTTCTTATTGCTGGTTGCTAGGTTACCGCAAGTATAAACAGTTAAGTAGCCTTCAAAATAAAATTCCAGATCAGATGTGTGTGTGTGTGTGTGTGTGTGTGTGTGTGTGTGTGTGTGTGTGTGTGTGTGTGTGTGTGTGTGTGTGTGTGTGTGTGTGTGTGTGTGTGTGTGTTTCTCATGCAGAATTTCTTACCATACATTTAATCTAATACATTAATTAAATCATTTCAAGTACCTTAAATCATGAAAATTCTTCTGAGAGCAGAACAGTGAATGTTGGAGTGGGTACGAGGGCCGGGGCCCCTCATCACTGTTTACAAGAAATGTCTTTAAAACATCAGGAAATTAAAGATGAAACTTCATTGGTTGTGTTTAATGATTGCATCATTATACTTTGATATTTATTAAATATGTTGCAGCCGCTGGTTTCACCACCCAGCGAGCACGCTGACTGACCCAAAACAAACACACCCACAACCTTTTATTTACTATACTGTATTAAAATCAGCCTCCACCCAAAATGTGTCTCTGAGTATCACTCAGCTCCTGTAAGCTCATTAAAAGTTGGTAGTTTCCTTCTCAGAGACCAGCAGCTGTTGTCAGCTTGGGTTCTTGTCAGTTTCAGAGTACACTGTTAATATTAGTCTCTGACAGGATGAGCTAAAGGAAGCAGTGTGTTAACCACATCAAACAACTGCAGGAGAAGCAATACTATCACTAACAGGCTGAAGGACTGTCAACAGAAATGTCTGCAGAACAGAGAATTATCCAGACAGCTGCTCATCATCACAGCATCTTTAATAAAGACCAAACAAACATTTTATTTACATTCATTCATTTGGCAGATGCTTTTATCCAAATGAGGTTCAATCCAAGACAGTAGATGAAGGAGAAGCCTTAGACAATAAGAACCCAACACTCATTTACCAGCAGCTGAGATTTAAGGAGTTCATGCATCTGTGTCCTCGGCTGAGTGTCAGCTTCACCCCTCCAGGTGCTGCACACTGCACTGAATACAGCTCTACTCATACAGTTAATCATGTTTAAGGTTAACAGTGAATTCATATAAAACTAGCTGGATACTACTGTGTTGTGTACAGTAGGTGTATTAAATCACTATCAGATTTAGTGTCAGTGTGTTCTGGGTGCTGAGCAGAATGTATCTTGTGTTTCTATCAGGAGGAAGCTGGACCAACCTGAACCCAGCTGTGTGTCTATGAGGAGCGATTGGTCTATGGATATTCCTTATACCTTCAAAGATGGACGCCACACTGATGATCACAGGTGAGGATTTCAAACAGATAAAAACATGATGATGTTTTCATCAGACTCTTATCAAGTGTCCTGTTTTTAAACCTTTATTGACTCAGACAAAGTTCTCTGAGCAGCGTTCACACTCACACAGTCAGACACATTGACACTGGGAGCTGCCCAGTACAATCAGTCTCATACAACCACACACTGGCTGTAGCTGCCTTCAGCAGTGTGCAGTGAGGGAGGGAGAGCTTCATGGAGGGTTGGTGAGAGCTGTTGGACTAGTAAAGCTTTACCACTACAGGGACTCATCTGATTCTCTGTTCATATCCAAATATCACTTGATGGACCTTTAGCTTGTGTTTGTCTCTGTGTGGACAGATATAATGTGAGCTCATTCTTCGTGATTCCTCCACAGAGTGGACCAGGAGAGCTCAGAGGTTCCCAGTGGTCAGTCTGCCCAGCAGCATCAAACACAGCTGGACTCCATATTTATGGTCTGTACATGTACAACAACTACTTTTACATCTATTGTGTTCACAATCATCTCCATGCTGCACTTTGTAGACCAGTGGATTGTCAGTGTGTCCAACATGGATCTGATGTTTGCTTCATGATGTTAGTTTGATTGTGTCATTCATATATTATTCTGTTCCAGCTGCTGGAGGAGAACATCGTCACTTTTGTGAAGAACGAGCTGAAGAAGATGCAGAAGGTTCTGAGTTCAGATTTCCCAGAATGCTTAGAGAGTCAGAGTGAGGATGAGGAGGTGTTGAACTGTGAGGAGAAAGAGCAGAGGAGGAGAAGCAGAGACGCATTTCTGAAGATCACACTGCACTTCCTGAGGAGAATGAAGCAGGAGGATCTGGCTGAGCGTCTGCAGAGCAGTAAGAGGATTTTAACAGATTTAACATGATGGAGAGGAAATGGAGGCAACGTGGGAGAGGTTTATATTTCAAACTCTGCTGTTAATATGATGCACACATCTGCATCAGATCTATGAATTCTTCTGAGCTGAAAACAGTCAGAAACTGTTTGTCCACAACTGATGAGCTGAATAGATTTCATAGTGAGGAAAATATAAACATCTGCAGTTTAATGTTTACATTCTACCAATTTACTGTAGTATCACCTGATTGATTTCATTTGTTGTTTGTTCATTCAGGAACTCCTGCTGGCAGGTGTCGACGTAAACTCAAGACTAACCTGCAGAACAAGTTCCAGTGTCTGTTTGAGGGGATCGCTAAAGCAGGAAACCCAACCCTTCTGAATCAGATCTACACACCGCTCTACATCACAGAGGGAGGGACTGCACAGGTCAATGATGAACATGAGGTCAGACAGATTGAAACAGCATCCAGGAAACCAGACAGACCAGAAACAACAATCAGACAAGAAGACATCTTTAAAGCCTCACCTGGAAGAGATGAACCAATCAGAACAGTGATGACAAAGGGAGTGGCTGGCATTGGGAAAACAGTCTTAACTCAGAAGTTCACTCTGGACTGGGCTGAAGACAAAGCCAACCAGGACATACACTTCACATTTCCATTCACTTTCAGAGAGCTGAATGTGCTGAAAGAGAAAAAGTACAGCTTGGTGGAACTTGTTCATCACTTCTTTACTGAAACCAAAGAAGCAGGAATCTGCAGGTTTGAAGAGTTCCAGGTTGTGTTCATCTTTGACGGTCTGGATGAGTGTCGACTTCCTCTGGACTTCCTCAACACTGAGATCCTGACTGATGTTACAGAGTCCACCTCAGTGGATGTGCTGCTGACAAACCTCATCAGGGGGAAACTGCTTCCCTCTGCTCGCCTCTGGATAACCACACGACCTGCAGCAGCCAATCAGATCCCTCCTGAGTGTGTCGCCATGGTGACAGAGGTCAGAGGGTTCACTGACCCACAGAAGGAGGAGTACTTCAGGAAGAGATTCAGAGATGAGGAGCAGGCCAGCACCATCATCTCCCACATCAAGACATCACGAAGCCTCCACATCATGTGCCACATCCCAGTCTTCTGCTGGATCACTGCTACAGTTCTGGAGGATGTGTTGAAAAGCAGAGAGGGAGGAGAGCTGCCCAAGACCCTGACTGAGATGTACATCCACTTCCTGGTGCTTCAGTCCAAACTGAAGAACATGAAGTATGATGGAGGAGCTGGGACAGATCCACACTGGAGTCCAGAGAGCAGGAAGATGATTGAGTCTCTGGGAAAACTGGCTTTTGAGCAGCTGCAGAAAGGCCACCTGATCTTCTATGTATCAGATCTGACAGAGTGTGGCATCGATATCACAGCAGCCTCAGTGTGCTCAGGAGTGTTCACAGAGGTCTTTAAAGAGGAGAGAGGGCTGTACCAGGACAAGGTTTTCTGCTTCGTCCATCTGAGTGTTCAGGAGTTTCTGGCTGCTCTTCATGTCCATCTGACATTCATCAAGTCTGGAGTCAATCTGCTGGCAGGAAAACAAACAACATCCCAGACACGTTTCTACCAGAGTGCTGTGGACGAGGCCTTAAAGAGTCCAAATGGACACCTGGACTTGTTCCTCCGCTTCCTCCTGGGTGTTTCACTGCAGACCAATCAGACTCTCCTACAAGGTCTGCTGACACAGACAGGAAGTAGCTCACAGACCAACCAGGAAACAGTCGAGTACATCAAGGAGAAGATCAGTGAGAATGTGTCTGCAGAGAGAAGCATCAATCTGTTCCACTGTCTGAATGAACTGAATGATCGTTCTCTAGTGGAGCAGATCCAACGGTACCTGGGATCAGGAAGACTCTCCACAGATTATCTGTCTCCTGCTCAGTGGTCAGCTCTGGTCTTCATCTTACTGTCATCAGAAAAAGATCTGGACGTGTTTGACCTGAAGAAATACTCTGCTTCAGAGGAGGCTCTTCTGAGGCTGCTGCCAGTGGTCAAAGCCTCCAACAAAGCTCTGTAAGTACACAGATAGTTTGATTTATTCACCATTACTTAAATATTCTGCTGTCTTTAAAATAAGTAACTTCTTGCTTGTTTTCTGTTTCTTCATATTTCCTTTCCAGGCTGAATGGCTGTAACCTCTCAGAGAGAAGCTGTGCAGCTCTGTCCTCAGTTCTCAGCTCCCAGTCCTCTAGTCTGAGAGATCTGGACCTGAGTAACAGCAACCTGCAGGTTTTGGGAGTGAAGCAGCTTTCTGATGGACTGGAGAGTCCACACTGTGAACTGGAATCTCTCAGGTCAGATCATGTTTGTCTCAACTGATTCACAGTTTAGAAAATCTGACATGTTTCTTTACTTTAACTTCATGAACAGTTCAGCACACAGATTTCGTCTTTGACTGATATAAAGAAGCTCATCCTGCTTTGGTTCCATGTGATTTAAATTACTGTATTACTATTTATTCTGATTACTTTATTATTAACTGTCACATCTCCTAGCTGGTGCTTGGCAGAGATTATATATCATCACAGTTTAGACTTATTTCAACACAAATATTGTTGTCTTGTTCATTATTGTATCTTCAGACTGACTGACTGTAACCTCTCAGAGAGAAGCTGTGCCGCTCTGTCCTCAGTTCTCAGCTCCAAGTCCTCTAGTCTGAGAGATCTGGACCTGAGTAACAACAACCTGCAGGATTCAGGAGTGAAGCAGCTTTCTGCTGGACTGGAGAGTCCACACTGTACACTGAAGACTCTCAGGTCAGGATTCATCAACCTGTTTAGTTTAGAATACACGTATAATAAAGTAAATAATCACACGTTCTTGTTTTCTTCTTCTGTCGACCAAAAGGTGAAATAAATAAACAAATGAAGCAGTTTCTGACCAAAAAGGTGAAGGCTGAAGCATTTGCTCATAACACCGACCCTTTTTACATGAGTCTTTAGAGTAGATCCCAATGTACATAACAAACACAAAACATTTATAACCTGTTCAACTGATGAACATTTCAAATCTGACTTACTTCAGAGGATAAACATTAAACCTGTGTAGGATTGTCTCTGCTGATGTGATTTGTCAAACCAGTTTTTTCTAAACTTCAGCAGCAGAGAATTACTTTCTATGCAGATTTTATTGTTTTCTTTTGTTTTTGTTGTTGAATTATTAAACACCACTAATGATTTTACAGATTTGGCTAACATCTCATTGTACCGGTCTGTAAATTCAACGGTCATGTGATAATTAGCAGATAACTAAATTGACCTCACATATCATGGCATTTAAGTGAGCTGTTGCAGGATCATTTCCATGTAGTTTCTGTCTTATACACCACATTAATCAAGAATCAAGATACTAGTTGAACATTTTGAAAGTCTGAATTCTTGCCTGTTTATGTTCTACCTTTACACCTTCAGTAACACAGTGATGCTTTTAAAAAGGCGTCCAACCATCACAGTGATTTTTGGCCAACCAGTGGTTCCACTCGATGAATCTGAGCTTCATCTTCAGAGCTGTGGGTGTTCGGTTCCCTCTGGAGCCGTATCTGTTCTCCTTATAAGTATGCCAGGCTCTCTCAGTGTGTATGAGATGCTGTCTGTAGATGCTCAAAGTGTCTCTGATGGTTGACTTGATAATGGATGTAAACAACCTGCCAATGTTTTGATTTTGAGCCTCAAAATGACTAAAAATGAATTTATATCAACCAGATAAAGTAGAACATCCTTAAGAATACTGCACCTACAATAATGAGTTCTTTACTTATTCTTATTTTACAGTGTCAAGAATCAAGTCAGACTGATTTTATATTATTCTCAATGATTTCACATGACTCAGAGAAAATGCTCCAATGTGTTTAGTAGCATTTACTTTTAGCATCATTAGGCTACCGTAGCTGCTCCTCCTACTTCAGGCTTTCAGTGTAGAGACCTGAGGTCAACCTGCTCCTCTCCTCATCTCCTACTGCTGACTGTGAGAAGCTGTTAGTTCACTAACTAGAACAACAAGGTTAATGATCCACACGCTGACGTTACATCATTGACATGTAAATAAGTGATGTTTGTTTGTGTGTAGGTGTGCAGCATTGTGTCGTTCCTGGTAAGATGCCACACACACTTTCTAGTTTTATGTAGAGTGAAGTTCTCCCACACTGTACAAGATTTGGATCGGACCGTTTTCTCCTCCTCTGCCGATACCGGCTCCGCTCAGCTCCGTCTGAGACATAATGACGCATTAATTGCACAACGAATCCATAATGAAATTCGTTGCCAAAACTTTTAATAATACATTTTTATCCATTTGATCGATTCATTGTTGCAGCCCTAGATCATTCATATAGTATTTGTTCCTGATTTTAATGAATTTCTTTATTATTGTGTTGAAATATAAAAAGTGACATTAAACTCGTTGAGTGGTGTGAAGACATTATTATCAGGCCTCAATAAGCAGGCAAGAAATGAGACTTTTAAAAATGTTCAATGAGTAACTTGAGTGTTGATGATGAAGTTGTATTTCTCTGTAATTAGTCATTTATGGAGGCTACAATAAAAAATGGACATTTAGTACATTTGGTCCAAAGTTGGACTGATGTGCTGAAATGATTCAGAAATAGTTGAGAATGTAAATGGTTAAAAATGTTGTTCAGTTTACTGGCCTGCAGAAGTTAGACAGAAACTAGTTGGTCATTATTTGCTAATGATCAGCTACTTTCCATCAAATGAGCAGAGCTGTAAAATGAAGAGTTCCCCACATTTCTTCTAAATGTGTGTAAAAACCGTTGGAGCTGCACAGCCAAGTATTCACAGGGATCCTCCAGCAGCAGTTTCAGGCTAAAGAGCAGACTAGTCTGTCTGGTGGAGGCTTTGATGAACCTCTGTGAAGTCACATTTTATATCAGGAGGCTCCTTGATTTTGTGGAGTTTAAAAAAACCTGAAAAGTTGACACAGCACTGTGATAAAAGTGCGTCTTTATTATTCCTTTTGGCAAAAGCTTCACTCTTCATAAACACATTAGAATGTTTAGAGCATTGGGATCACAATGACGAGGTAAAAACATGCTGCTGAATCTTCCCATCTGGCTGGATGCTCAACTTTCTGGAGCTCCCTGATTCACTTCATCTTTTAGTGAGTTAGTTTGGAGACGGTTTGTTGTTGTATGTGACTGCACACAGCAGTACTCTCACACTGTGTGACATGTGTGTTGTTTTGTGTGTTTGCAGCCTGTCAGGATGTCTGATCACAGAGGAAGGCTGTGCTTCTCTGGCCTCAGCTCTGCGCTCCAACCCCTCCCATCTGAGAGAGCTGGACCTGAGCTACAATCATCCAGGAGACTCAGGAGAGAAGCTTTTGTCTGCTGGACTGGAGGATCCACACTGGAGACTGGACACTCTCAGGTATGGACAGACAGGTGGACACTCTCAGGTATGGACAGACAATGGTCCAGATGCAAGAATATGTTCATATTTTTCTTCTTAAATCTGTCGTACTTTTTTCGTGAGGTGGAATTTACGAGTGTGCCACGTCGGATTCACCAAACACTCGTATCACCAGGAAACAGTCGTAAATGAACTTCGTAAACATGATGAATCCCACCTGTTCTAAATGAACGCGCGTTCCCGAGAATAGTAAATTAACATGAATGACGCCCCCAAAATACCAAATAAGGTCAGACGACCGGCAAGTTGTGGAGAAGCTCCATTCATGAAAATGGCACTAAAGACTAAGAATAAGAACTTTAAGAGCTCTCAGACTGAGGTCCCGCTCTCAGAAATAGATCAACAGAAACACAGATTATTATTTAGTGTTAGTGGAATTAAAGGTCCTGAGAAAGACAAAGAATGAGGAAAAATGACCCGTGCTGTGAACGCTGTCTCAGCTGTTGCACCGTCACAGAAATAAAAACAAAAATGATTTAACATGAATTATGCCAGAGGATGTCATCAGCCAGGGAGTTAAACTATTACTTCGATAAGCAATATTTCAATTAAATGAATAACAGTTATTAATAAATAGTCAGTTTATATTATGGACAAGTCGCTTTGTAGTTTCGGCCGCTAATATTTATATTGTAAGCTTGCATTATATCATAGTTTCAATTGTCAATATAAATGACTGATATATCTACCTAAATTGTTACATAGCCTACTTCTTTATACTAAATAGCCTAATTATTTTACAAACAGAGTAATGTCATCATGATTATGGATTCAGAAGTGCAATTTAATGAACGGGACATGGTATACACTTTCCCCCCCTTCTCTACATCCCCTGTAGTTCACACCCATTACTCAGGAGTCTCTAAAATACTGACAATATAATAATCGCTCAGCCTGCGGATCGACATTATTAATTTCCTGTTAAGTGGTAGTCAGCATACAGTGATGTTAAAAAGAAAATCCAAGTCAGTTGACTGCTGATGTTACACCTGCTGCTGGACTGCTGTCAGCACAGACCTGCTAACACCCGGGATGACAACGCAGGGCAAGTCGGCAGAAGAAGCTGGACATGAGGGTACCCGTGTGGAGGTGTTATGTGTTCATTAAGTGATTATCATATCTTGCTTATAGTATATGATGTCTCCCCCCCCCCCCCCCCCCCCGGAAAAATTGTAGTTTCCCCAAAAGACATGATATCGTTGGCACGCTGCCATTAGACAATTAGACAGTAACAGTCGTGTTTTATTGCTTTGGAGGACTGCAGGTTGGTTGTGCGTGACAGGTACGACAGGTCTGCATCACTCGTACATTTTGTTCGTACCTAAGAGAAAATCCAAAATACGAGGAAATTGGTGAATGCGGCAAATCCTCGTAAATCACTCGTACGCATGCTTTAAGAACGAATCTGTGCGTACGAGTGGTTCTTGCATCTGGCCCATTGTGTGATAGAGGAGGAAGAGCTGGAAACATTTTCTCTGTCAGAGCTGATCACAGATCTCAACTGAATCTTTGACTTTTTCTTCTTTCTAACTGAAGTTTCCTGTAAATGTTGAAAGTTAAACCTGATTAGATTCAATCAGAGTTTCAGAAGGATTGGGATAGTGGATTCAGATTGGATCAAAGTGTATGAAAGCCCAACCCCACATTACAACAGAATAATAAAACAGTAGACTAGAGCCATTTAACGTCCATGTTAGCATGCTGAAAGAGAACGTGCTGCTCTGACCCCCCTCCTCCTTTCAGCCTGCAGCCTGCTGGAGTCCGATGGTTGACACCAGGTCTGAGGAAGTGTAAGTCTGCTTTTATTTTTATTTTTTATTTTATTGTGAAAAAAACAAGAATTTAAAAACAGAAAAAACAAAACAGAGACAAAAAGCATAAAGTCAACATTCAGACTAAAAACCAGAACAGAACAACAAAAACACCACAAAAAATAAAAGAACTCAATAAATAAAAAGTCATAAAACATTAAATATGTGTGTGTGTGTGTGTGTGTGTGTGTGTGTGTGTTACAGTGTGTGTTACAGTGTGTGTGATTGTGTGTGTGTCTGTTTCTTTCTCTGTGTATGTGTGTGTGTGTCTGTTTGTCTGTCTGTCTGTCTGTGTGTGTGTGTGTTATAGTGTGTGTGTGTGTGTGTGTGTGTGTGTGTATCTGTGTGTGTGTGTTGCAGTGTGTTTGTGTGTGTGTGTGTGTGTGTTATAGTGTGTGTGTGTGTATGTGTGTGTGTGATTGTATGTGTGTGTGTCTGTTTCTTTCTTTGTGTGTGTGTGTGTGTGTGTGTGTGTGTGTCTGTCTGTGTGTGTATGTGTGTGTGTGTGTGTTTCTGTGTGTTGGTGTTTGTGTGTGTGTGTCTGTGTTACTGTGTGTTGGTGTTTGTGTGTGTGTGTCTGTGTTACTGTGTGTGTGTGTGTGTGTGTGTGTGTCTGTGTCGTGAGTGTGTGTGTGTGTCTGTGTGTGTTACAGTGTGTGTGATTGTGTATGTGTGTGTGTGAGTGTGTGTGTGTGTGTGTGTGTCTGTGTGTGTTACAGTGTGTGTGATTGTGTATGTGTGTGTGTGATTGTGTGTGTGTCTGTTTCTTTATGTGTGTTTGTTACAGTGTGTGTGTATGTGATTGTGTATGTGTGTGTGTGATTGTGTGTTTGTGTGTCTGTGTGTGTGTTTGTTTCTTTCTGTGTGTGTGTCTGTCTGTCTGTCTGTCTGTCTGTCTGTGTGTGTGTGTGTGTGTGTGTGTTATAGTGTGTGTGTGTTATAGTGTGTGTGTGTCTGTGTTACTGTGTGTGTGTGTGTGTGTCTGTGTTTTTTTTTGTGTGTGTTTGTGTATTTGTATGTAAGTGTGTGTGTGTGTGTGTGTGTGTGTATTTGTATGTGAGTTTGTGTGTGTGTCTGTCTGTCTGTGTGTGTGTGTGTGTGTGTATGTGTGTGTTACTGTGTGTCTGTGTGTGTGTGTCTGTATGTGTGTGTCTGTATGTGTGTCTGTGTTATTGTGTGTTTCTGTGTGTTTTTTTTGTGTGTGTGTGTATTTGTATGTGAGTGTGTGTGTGTGTGTGTGTGTGTATTTGTATATGAGTTTGTGTGTGTGTCTGTCTGTCTGTCTGTCTGTGTGTGTGTGTCTGTTTGTGTGTGTCTGTGTTTGTGTGTGTCTGTATGTGTGTGTCTGTGTGTTTTTTGTGTGTGTGTGTATTTGTATGTAAGTGTGTGTGTGTCTGTGTATTTGTATGTGAGTGTGTGTCTGTGTGTGTGTGTATGTTTGTCTGTGTGTCTATATGTGTGTGTGTATGTGTGTGTTACTGTGTGTGTGTGTCTGTATGTGTGTGTCTGTATGTGTGTGTCTGTGTTATTGTGTGTGTCTGTGTGTTTTTTTGTGTGTGTGTGTGTATTTGTATGTGAGTGTGTGAGTGTGTGTGTGTATTTGTATGTGAGTTTGTGTGTCTGTCTGTCTGTGTGTGTGTGTGTATGTGTGTGTTACTGTGTGTCTGTGTGTGTGTGTGTGTGTGTGTGTGTGTGTGTGTCTGTATGTGTGTGTCTGTGTTTTTTGTGTGTGTGTGTGTGTATTTGTATGTTAGTGTGTGTGTGTGTGTATTTGTATATGAGTTTGTGTGTGTGTCTATCTGTCTGTCTGTGTGTGTGTGTGTGTGTATCTGTTTTTGTGTGTCTGTGTTTGTGTGTGTCTGTATGTGTGTGTTACTGTGTGTGTGTGTCTGTATGTGTGTGTCTGTGTTATTGTGTGTGTCTGTGTGTTTTTTTTGTGTGTGTGTATTTGTATGTAAGTGTGTGTGTGTGTGTATTTGTATGTGAGTTTGTGTGTGTGTGTGTCTTTCTGTCTGTGTGTGTGTGTGTGTGTGTGTGTATGTTTGTCTGTGTGTCTGTATGTGTGTGTCTGTGTTATTGTGTGTGTCTGTGTGTTTTTTTGTGTGTGTGTGTGTGTGTATTTGTATGTGAGTTTATGAGTGTGTGTGTGTGTGTGTGTATTTGTATATGAGTTTGTGTGTCTGTCTGTCTGTCTGTCTGTCTGTCTGTCTTTCTGTCTGTCTTTCTGTGTGTGTGTGTGTGTGTCTGCACTGTCCAACCTGTAACAGTAGTTTGTCCAAGTGGTGTTGCCGTACATTACTGTCCAAGATGGCCGACTCAACTGCGCATGTGCGTCTCACATCGGGTTAGAAACAGATGATAGATCAATAACTGATCAATAACTGATCAATAGCTGATCAATAGCTGATCACTGACTGATCAATAACTGATCAATAACTGATCAATAACTGATCAATAGCTGATCATTAACTGATCATTAACTGATCAATAACTGATCAATAACTGATCAATAACTGTTCATTAACTGATCAATAACTGATCAATAACTGATCAATAACTGATCATTAACTGATCAATAACTGTTCATTAACAGATCAATAACTGATCAATAACTGATCAATAACTGTTCATTAACTGATCAATAGCTGATCAATAACTGTTCATTAACTGATCAATAACTGATCAATAACTGATCAATAACTGATCAATAACTGATCATTAACTGATCAATAACTGTTCATTAACAGATCAATAACTGATCAATAACTGATCATTAACTGATCAATAACTGTTCATTAACAGATCAATAACTGATCAATAAGTGATCAATAACTGATCAATAACTGCAGCTGTATTGTGTCTCGTTCTCTTCATCAGATTTCTATGAACTCAAACTGGATCCAAACACAATGAGCAGAAACCTCAAACTGTCTGATAACAACAGGAAGGTGACACATGTGAAGGAGGATCAGTCATATCCTGATCATCCAGACAGATTTGATGTCTATCAGCTGCTGAGTAGAAATGTTCTGACTGGTCGATGTTACTGGGAGGTCGAGTGGAGAGGAAGAGTTAATATATCAGTGAGTTACAGAAGAATCAGCAGGAAAGGAAACAGTGATGACTGTTGGTTTGGAAACAATGATCAGTCCTGGAGTCTGTACTGCTATGATGGTCGTTACTATGTCTATCACAATAAGAGAAAAACATCCATCTCCTCCTCCTCCTCCTCCTCCTCCTCCTCCTCCTCCTCCTCCTCCTCCTCCTCCTTCTCCTCCTCCTCCTCTGTCTCTAACAGAGTAGCAGTGTATGTGGACTGTCCTGCTGGCACTCTGTCCTTCTACAGAGTCTCCTCTGACACACTGATCCACCTCCACACCTTCAACACCACATTCACTGAACCTCTGTGTGCTGGGTTTGGGTTCTGGGTTGGTTCCTCAGTGTCTCTGTGTGGTCTGTAGGAAGGAGAGTCTCCTCCTGTCAGAGAAACGTTCTCATGTTATTTAGCACCAACCTGATCTCTCACTGGTTGTAAATAGAGTTTCTAAAGCCAACATGGTTTCCACATGACTGACAGCTAGTTAGTCAGTCACATATATCCACATTTAAAAAGCTGTAAAACAGAAGCTGATTTTCTCAGAGCAGATATCTCAGTCTGTTAGAGGACTGTTTGGAGGTTCGGAGGTCGTGGCTTTGATCCTTATGAGTCTCAGTTAATGTTCAAGTCCAACACCCAAAGTGAAACTCAGAAGCTCTCAGAGAGAAAACCACCAGCGGCTCAAAGTTTACTGAATGTATAAACTTTGTTTTGTTTAAATTCAGAGATAACTTATTATTGCCAAACCAGTTTTTCAGTATATTAAATTCCTTTTCAGCTGAAGTCAGAAGCTGTTCTAGGTTTTTACCAGAGCAGTAGAGAATGGTGTCATCAGCAAATAAAACACATTTAAACAGTTTGGAAAACATTGCAAATATCATTGATATATAATATGAATCATTTAGGGCCTTTCTTCTTCAGCAGCTTTCAGAAACGTTTTATTTCAACTCTTTAAAGTTTATTTCATGTCGTCTGTTTGAATCTGGATTGAAAATAATTCTCCAAAGAAAATCATCAGATCTGATTTCATGTTTTTTTTATTTTGAAGCAAAGAAGAAGCTTTTCTAACAGCTGCTGTTAGTTTGTTTTCTTTGTTCTCTCAGCAATAAACAAACAGTTTCATGTTTTTCATTTCAACTTTAAACTGGTTTCATGTTGATGACACAATAAAAAGAACATGAAGGTTTGTTTGAGTCCATGTCTGAATATTAAAACAACTTAAAGATGTCAAATATTTAAACTGTAGTGTTATTAACAGCAGGTTTTATTCAAATAGATCAATATTCATATTTACTTTGTTTTTATTCATCAGTAAATAACATCTGGAAGAGTTTCAGTGTTTTTAACCCTGAGTTTTGTCTGCAGGTTTTTCACCTAAAATACATAAAACTGATTTATTTATTTATTATTTATTTACTGATTTTTGATCAGCTTGGAGCTTTTATTGTTTCGGGACATTTAACAGGAATAAGCTCCATATTTTAAATAACTACTGTAGATAAAATTAAACTGCTCTTAAATTATAAATCTGACTTTTTTGACTTTTTAGTTTCATTTTCTAAAGTAAATCTTTCCTGCTGTTAAACATTTATATAAAATTTAAAAAGTAATTCATTGTAGTTTTAAATCAAACAGGAGGTAATGGAGCGGTTTGTTTTTTGGACTATTTTCAGCAGCAGTAGAAAGTTTAACTGATTTTAAATTATAAACTTTTTGACTTTATAGTTTCATATTTAAAGTTAAATCTGAAAACAAAAAGCAAACACTGGCTCTGTTCCCGCTGGTTTAAATATAGTTTTATATTTTTAAAATAAGTTTTAAAACATAAACAAACAAAACCAGGTTTTCTGGGACTATTTTCAGCGGCGGATGAATCCATGATGATGAAACAACACACACACACAGAAAGTGTTTGATAAAAAACCTTTTTTCTTATTTTCGTCTGGATTTATTTATTGTACATGATTACAGTCACAGTTCATGTGAAGGTGGGGGTCAGAGGTCAGAGGTCAGAGGTTTAGAAGTAGTTGACGACTCTGCGGATGGACTGGATGTTGGGGTTCTGGGCCTGCCACTCGTTATGGCTGCAGTAGTTTCCACGCTCCACGATGTACATACGGCCGCGGAAGTTTGGCTCCTCGTACATCACCCAGCTGCAAGGTAATCAATCAATCAATCAATCAATCAATCAATCAATCAGTGTGTGTGTGTGTTACAGAGTGTGTGTGGGGATTGCAACCAATAGAAAGCCTCCTGGTGCAGTTTTTTAAGGTCCCCACAGAGCTGATTTTCATGACTGTGTGTGAACCCTAGTGGTCACACACAGTACTGCAGTGTATATTTCCCAAAGTGTGTATATTAGCATATTAGCATGTTAGCTTAGCGAATATCACCCTGCACTGCAGTTAAAGTACCTCAGAGTAGTACTACAATACTACAGTTAAAGTACCTCAGAGTAGTACTACAATACTACAGTTAAAGTACCTCAGAGTAGTACTACAGTACTACAGTTAAAGTACCTCAGAGTAGTACTACAGTAACAGAACCTCAGAGTAGTACTACAGTACTACAGTTAAAGTACCTCAGAGTAGTACTACAATACTACAGTTAAAGTACCTCAGAGTAGTACTACAGTACTACAGTTAAAGTACCTCAGAGTAGTACTACAGTACTACAGTTAAAGTACCTCAGAGTAGTACTACAATACTACAGTTAAAGTACCTCAGAGTAGTACTACAGTACTACAGTTAAAGTACCTCAGAGTAGTACTACAGTACTACAGTTAAAGTACCTCAGAGTAGTACTACAGTACTACAGTTAAAGTACCTCAGATAAGTACTACAATACTACAGTTAAAGTACCTCAGAGTAGTACTACAATACTACAGTTAAAGTACCTCAGAGTAGTACTACAGTACTACAGTTAAAGTACCTCAGAGTAGTACTACAGTAACAGTACCTCAGATAAGTACTACAATACTGCAGTAAAAGTACCTCAGAGTAGTACTGCTGTGCTGCGGCTAACAGTGATGCCAGTTGTATGCTAATAGACGTTAGCATTACGGGCAAAACTGGTTTAAAGTTTACGTGAAAGTTTTTGATATTTCAAATGATTTTTGTTTTCTCAAATAATTACGATAAATTTCGCAGTTAAAATTATGTCTCCAGACGAGACCCTTTAGTCAGGGGTCCCCACAAGGTAGTAAAACAGGTATGTGTGTGTGTTACAGCATGTGTTATAGTGTATGTCTTATAGTGTGTGTGTGTGTGTGTGTGTGTGTGTGTGTGTCTGTGTGTGTGTGTGTGTGTGTCTGTGTGTGTTACAGTGTGTGTGTTACAGTATGTGTGTATGTGTGTGTGTGTGTGTGTGTGTGTTACAGTGTGTGTGTTTTATGGTGTGTGTGTGTGTGTATGTGTGTGTGTTACAGTGTGTGTTACAGTGTGTGTTTGTGTGTGTGTGTGTGTGTGTGTTACAGTGTGTGTATGTGTGTGTTATGGTGTGTATGTGTGTGTGTGTGTGTGTGTGTTATAGTGTGTGTTACAGTGTGTGTGTGTGTGTTATAGTGTGTGTGTGTGTGTGTGTGTGTTACAGTGTGTGTGTGTGTGTGTTACAGTGTGTGTGTGTGTGTTTGTTACAGTGTGTGTGTTACAGTGTGTGTGTATGTGTGTGTGTGTGTGTTACAGTGTGTGTGTGTTACAGTGTGTGTATGTGTGTGTATGTGTTTGTATGTGTGTTATGGTGTGTGTGTTATAGTGTGTGTGTTACAGTGTGTGTGTGTGTGTGTGTGTAGGACTTACGCTCCGTCTCCGTACACCTTGACGGAGTTGATGCAGTTCTTGGAGAGTCCGCGGCTCTGCAGGAAGGGGCAGTCGTCACAGATGTCGACACACTGACCGGAGAAGTTGCAAGCCTCGAACAGCTCGATGCGGTAATGCTCTCCGTGCTGCAACACACACACACACACACACACACACACACACACACACACACACACACACACACACACACACACACACACACACACACACACACACGACATCATTCATCATTAATAACATCACGTCATCGTCTGGTCTGAAACATTTAAACGTCACGAAATAATAGAAACGAATCTTCACATTTAAGAAGCTGGAATTAAAAAAGAACAAAAACGATCAGTTATTAAAATAGTTGATTAATATTTAGTTATATTTAGGTATTGATTGGTATTGATTGGTGATTAATATTTAGTTATATTTAGGTATTGATTGGTATTGATTGGTGATTAATATTTAGTTATATTTAGGTATTGATTGGTTATTAATATTTAGTTATATTTAGTTATTGATTGGTATTGATTGGTGATTAATATTTAGTTATATTTAGGTATTGATTGGTGATTAATATATAGTTATATTTAGGTATTGATTGGTGATTAATATATAGTTATATTTAGGTATTGATTGGTATTGATTGGTATTGATTGGTGATTAATATTTAGTTATATTTAGGTATTGATTGGTGATTAATATTTAGTTATTATTTCAGCTCGTTGGTTTAAAGGTTAAAGTTTCTCCCTCTGATCAGTTCCTGAGGGTTTAGTTACACTGTTCTACACATCACTATAGTACTGATCAGACTATTGATCGGTATTGATGGTTATTGATCATACTATTGATCGGTATTGATAGGTATTGATCAGACTATTGATGGTTATTGATGGTTATTGATGGGTGTTGATGGGTATTGATCAGACTATTGATCGTATTGATAGGTATTGATCAGACTATTGGTCGGTATTGATAGGTATTGATCAGACTATTGATGGGTACTGATCAGACTATTGATCGGTATTGATGGTTATTGATCATACTATTGATCGGTATTGATAGGTATTGATCAGACTATTGATGGTTATTGATGGTTATTGATGGGTGTTGATGGGTATTGATCAGACTATTGATCGTATTGATAGGTATTGATCAGACTATTGGTCGGTATTGATAGGTATTGATCAGACTATTGATGGGTATTGATCAGACTATTGATCGGTATTGATCAGACTATTGATGATTATTGATGGGTGTTGATGGGTGTTGATGGGTATTGATCAGACTATTGATGGTTATTGATGGTTATTGATGGGTATTGATCAGACTATTGATGGTTATTGATGGTTATTGATCAGACTATTGACCGCTATTGATCAGACTATTGATGGTTATTGATGGTTATTGATGGGTATTGATCAGACTATTGATGGTTATTGATGGTTATTGATCAGACTATTGATCGGTATTGATAGGTATTGATCAGACTATTGATGGTTATTGATGGGTGTTGATGGGTATTGATCAGACTATTGATCGGTATTGATAGGTATTGATCAGACTATTGGTCGGTATTGATAGGTATTGATCAGACTATTGATCGGTATTGATCAGACTATTGATGGTTATTGATGGGTGTTGATGGGTGTTGATGGGTATTGATCAGACTATTGATCGGTATTGAAAGGTATTGATCAGACTATTGATGGGTATTGATAGGTGTTGATGGGTATTGATCATACTATTGATCGGTATTGATAGGTATTGATCAGACTATTGATGGGTATTGATAGGTATTGATCAGACTATTGATTGGTATTGATCAGACTATTGATGGGTATTGATCAGACTATTGATGGTTATTGATGGTTATTGATGGTTATTGATCAGACTATTGATGGTTATTGATGGGTATTGATGGGTATTGATGGTTATTGATCAGACTATTGATGGTTATTGATGGGTATTGATGGTATTGATGGTTATTGATCAGACTATTGATGGTTATTGAGGTTATTGATCAGACTATTGATGGTTATTGAGGTTATAGATCAGACTATTGATGGGTATTGATTGTTATTGATGGGTATTGATCAGACTATTGATGGTTATTGATGGTTATTGATCAGACTATTGATGGTTATTGATGGGTATTGATAGGTGTTGATGGGTATTGATGGTTATTGATCAGACTATTGATGGTTATTGATGGGTATTGATGGGTATTGATGGTTATTGATCAGACTATTGATGGTTATTGAGGTTATTGATCAGACTATTGATGGTTATTGAGGTTATTGATCAGACTATTGATGGGTATTGATGATTACTGATGGGTATTGATGGTTATTGATCAGACTATTGATGGGTATTGATCAGACTATTGATGGGTATTGATCAGAGTATTGATGGTTATTGAGGTTATTGATCAGACTATTGATGGGTATTGATCAGAGTATTGATGGTTATTGAGGTTATTGATCAGACTATTGATGGGTATTGATCAGACTATTGATTGGTATTGATCAGACTATTGATGGTTATTGATGGGTATTGATCAGACTATTGATTGTCATTGATGGGTATTGATGGTGCTTACCATGCGGATGGGCTTGCAGGATCCCATGTGGTCGTTGTGGGAGTTCCACCTCTGGAATTCGGGGTACTCTCCGTGCTCCAGGATGTACTGCTGGCCCTTAAAGTCGGGATGATCGTAGCAGATCCAGGCGCCGCTCTCCACACGGATGGAGTTCACCCTGAAAACAAACAAGACAGTTTTTATTTATTCTTCAGTCAGTCTAATTCAATCTTTTATCGACATGAAGGTTGGTGAACATGATGCGAATATAAAGACTGAATACATAAAGTGTTTTATTTTTATTTTTTATTTTATTGTGGAAAAAAAACAAGAATTAAAAACAGAAAAAACAAAACAAAACAAACAGAGACAAGAAGCATAAAGTCAACATTCAGACTAAAAACCAGAACAGAACAACAAAAACACCACAAAAAATAAAAGAACTCAACAAATAAAAAGTCATAAAACATTAAATATCTGTGTGTGTGTGTGTGTGTGTGTGTTTGTGTGTGTGTTTGTATTTGTGTGTGTGTGTCTGTGTGTGTGTGTTACTGTGTGTGTATGTTACTGTGTGTTACAGTGCGTGTGTGTGCGTGTGTGTGTCTATGTGTGTGTGTGTGTTACAGTGTGTGTGTGTGTATCTTTGTGCGTGTGTGTCTGT
The DNA here is from genome assembly GCF_963691925.1 of Scomber scombrus. NCBI lineage: Eukaryota > Metazoa > Chordata > Actinopteri > Scombriformes > Scombridae > Scomber > Scomber scombrus. The sequence continues at coordinate 24,777,703 of NC_084989.1, forward strand.
TACTGTTTGTGTGTGTGTGTGTGTCTTTGTGCGTGTGTGTCTGTGTGTGTGTTTGTTACATTGTGTGTGTGTGTGTGTGTGTCTGTGTGTGTTTTTATTTGTGTGTGTGTGTGTGTATTTGTGTGTGCGTGTATTTGTGTGTGTGTGTCTGTTACTGTGTGTGTGTGTCTGTTACTGTGTGTGTGTGTGTGTGTGTGTCTTTGTGCGTGTGTGTCTGTGTGTGTGTGTGTATTTGTGTGTGTGTTTGTTACATTGTGTGTGTGTGTGTGTGTCTGTGTGTGTTTTTATTTGTGTGTGTGTGTGTGTGTGTATTTGTGCATGTGTGTCTTTTACTGTGTGTGTGTGTGTCTTTGTGCGTGTGTGTGTATCTGTTACTGTGTGTGTGTGTGTGTCTGTTACTGTGTGTGTGTGTGTGTGTGTCTTTGTGCATGTGTGTCTGTGTGTGTGTGTGTGTATTTGTGTGTGTGTTAGTTACATTGTGTGTTTGTGTGTCTGTGTGTTTTTATTTGTGTGTGTGTGTGTATTTGTGTGTGTGTGTATTTGTGTGTGTGTGTCTGTGTGTGTGTGTTACAGTGTGTGTGCGTGTGTGTGCGTGTGTGTGTCTGTGTGCGTGTGTGTGTTACAGTGTGTGTGTGTGTATCTTTATGCGTGTGTGTCTGTTACTGTGTGTGTGTGTGTGTGTGTATCTTTGTGCGTGTGTGTATGTTACTGTGTGTGTGTGTGTGTGTGTGTGTGTGTGTGTGTCTTTGTGCTTCTGTGTGTGTGTGTGTGTGTCTGTTACTGTGTGTGTGTCTTTGTGCTTCTGTGTGTGTGTGTGTGTGTGTCTGTTACTGTGTGTGTGTGTGTTACTGTGTGTGTGTGTCTGAGTGTCTGTGTCTTTCTGTGTGTGTGTGTCTCTGTGTGTTACAGTGTGTGTGTGTGTGTATATTTGTGTGTGTGTGTGTGTATTTGTGTGTGTGTGTTTGTTACTGTGTGTGTGTTTGTGTTACTGTGTGTGTTTATGTGTATTTGTGTGTGTGTGTGTTTGTGTGCGTGTGTATTTGTATGTGTGTGTGTGTGTGCGTGTGTGTCTTTGTGTGTATCTGTGTCTTTCTGTGTGTGTTACAGTGTGTGTGTATCTTTGTGCGTGTGTGTACGTGTGTGTGTGTGTTACTGTGTGTGTGTGTGTATTTGTGTGTGTGTGTGTGTGTGTTACTGTGTGTGTGTGTTACTGTGTGTGTGTGTATTTGTGTGCGTATGTGTGTGTATTTGTGTGTGTGTGTTTGTTACTGTGTGTGTCTGTGTGTGTGTATTTGTGTGTGTGTGTGTGTGTTTGTTACTGTGTGTGTCTGTGTGTGTGTATTTGTGTGTGTGTATTTGTTTGTGTGTTTGTTACAGTGTGTGTGTATCTTTGTGCGTGTGTGTACGTGTGTGTGTGTGTTACTGTGTGTGTGTATTTGTGTGTGTGTGTGTGTGTTACTATGTGTGTGTGTGTGTATTTGTGTGTGTATGTGTGTGTAATTGTGTGTGTGTGTTTGTTACCGGTGTGTCTGTGTGTGTGTATGTGTCTGTGTGTGTGTGTGTGTTACAGTGCGTGTGTGTCTGTTACTGTGTGTGTGTGTGTGTGTCTGTTACTGTGTGTGTGTGTCTTTGTGCGTGTGTGTGTGTGTCTGTTACTGTGTGTGTGTGTTACTGTGTGTGTGTGAGTATTTGTGTCTTTCTGTGTGTGTGTCTCTGTGTGTTACAGTGTGTGTATGTGTGTTACTGTGTGTGTGTGTATATTTGTGTGTGTGTGTGTGTGTGTGTGTGTGTGTATTTGTGTGTGTGTGTTTGTTACTGTGTGTGTGTTTGTGTTACTGTGTGTGTTTATGTGTATTTGTGTGTGTGTGTGTTTGTGTGTGTGTGTGTGCGTGTGTGTGTGCGTATGTGTGTGTGTATCTGTGTCTTTCTGTGTCTTTTACAGTGTGTGTGTGTATCTTTGTGCGTGTGTGTACGTGTGTGTGTGTGTTACTGTGTGTGTGTGTGTGTATTTGTGTGTGTGTGTGTGTGTTACTGTGTGTGTGTGTTACTGTGTGTGTGTGTATTTGTGTGTGTATTTGTGTGTGTGTGTTTGTTACTGTGTATGTCTGTGTGTGTGTGTGTATTTGTGTGTGTGTATTTGTTTGTGTGTTTGTTACAGTGTGTGTGTGTCTGTGTGTGTGTGTTTGTGTATTTGTGTGTGTGTATGTGTGTGTATTTGTGTGTGTATTTGTGTGTCTGTGCCTTTGTTTGTGTGTGTATGTGTGTGTGTGTCTGTGTATTTGTGTGTGTGTGTTACAGTGTGTGTGTTTGTGTGTCTGTGTGTGCATGTGTCAATAACTGATCAATAGCTGATCAATAACTCATCAATAACTCATCATTAACTGATCAATAACTGATCATTAACTGATCAATAACTGATCAATAACATCCATCTCCTCCTCCTCCTCCTCCTCCTCCTCCTCCTCATCCTCCTCCTCCTCCTCTAACAGAGTAGCAGTGTATGTGGACTGTCCTGCTGGCACTCTGTCCTTCTACAGAGTCTCCTCTGACACACTGATCCACCTCCACACCTTCAACACCACATTCACTGAACCTCTGTATGCTGGGTTTGGGTTCTACCGGCCTGGTTCTGGTTCAGTGTCTCTGTGTGGTCTGTAGGAAGGAGAGTCTCCTCCTGTCAGAGAAACGTTCTCATGTTATTTAGCACCAACCTGATCTCTCACTGGTTGTAAATATAGTTTCTAAAGCCAACATGGTTTCCACATGACTGACAGTTAGTTAGTCAGTTACATATATCCACATTTAAAAAGCTGTAAAACAGAAGCTGATTTTCTCAGAGCAGATATCTCAGTCTGTTAGAGGACTGTTTGGAGGTTCGGAGGTCGTGGCTTTGATCCTTATGAGTCTCAGTCAATGTTCAAGTCCAACACCCAAAGTGAAACTCAGAAGCTCTCAGAGAGAAAACCACCAGCGGCTCAAAGTTTACTGAAACGTCAAGTTGTGACCGAGCTTTTTAAACATGTTGGAAGAGTTTAGCCACTAACTATAACACACATAATGACAGTAAGTATCTGCTGGCCTAGAGAGGAACTTTGGTCTTTCTCCTCTTATTTGGTTTTTTGGGCTTCTTGTTCAATGACTTGATTTTTTAATCATATAGTGGATTCAGAAACCAACATGTTTTTATGTGTGTCTCTACAGGATGTGCATGTACAGCTGTCAATCAACATGATGATTCATCCATTCATCAATTCATAGTTTTGTCTGTAAAATGTCAGAAAATAGTGAAAATATTGTTTTTTTTTAAATTATTTTACTGTTTAGTTTTAACTTCTTTTTACAGTTTAATATTTAGTTTTTATGTAAATCACATTGAATTGACCCAGTCTATGAAATATGCTATATAAATAAAGCTGTCTTGCCTAAAACGCTGGTTATAATCTCACAGAGTCAAAGGCAGCGTCTTTAAATGTCTCATTGTGTCTGAACTAAAGTCCAGAACATCAAATATTCAGTTTATTATCATGTCAGACAAAGAAAAGCTTGAAAATGACTAAAATGATGATGAAGTGCTGATTTAGTGTTGATGGATAATCAATGAATGGACTAATAGTTGCAGTTCTGGCTGTATGTGAACAGAATATTAGAGGACAAACAGCTGACAGTTTAGCGCCTTACTAAATATCCACAATAAAAAGCTCATTTACAGGATAATTCATCTGTTTCTAATCTTTTCACATGTTTCTTATTTGCTGTTTTTGTGTTTTTACCAAGTAAAGTTTTGTATTTGTATGTTTGTGTTACTCAGGCAGAAATACATGTAACTGCTGTATCACCTGTTATGTCCAATAAAAAAGTGAGCTAACATCCTCCATGTGTTGTTGGAAATATTGTTGAAATAGCTTCTCTCTGCTTCTCTGTCCCTTGTGTTTGGGAGCATTTCACATAAGTCATTAGTACCATTCTAATAACAATATTTACATATTTTATCATTTAAAAGCACATCATGTAATCTGTGTTCATGAAACTGACAGCATGCAGTTTACCTTTTTACCACCAGATGGCGCCAAATATCCATTAATGAAGAGTAATACTAGCTACTAGATACATTATAACTGTACTGATCATTAATCAATAATTATTCCTAAAGATGATAATCAGCACATTGAGGAGGGTTTGTCCAGTTAATGATATAAAAGCTGAAGATGTTTTACAGGTGATTCATTGATCAGACTGATTAGTTGAAAAAAAAAATAAGAAAAAGAAAAAAATACTGGTTACACAAATTGACACTGGTCATTAAGCCAAAAAAGGGATTTGATGAATAAGTCACAATAATTTACTTCCAATTAACATCAATAGTTATGAATTTTCAACTGAATTTTATGAGTTATCAGTATTATAGCTCAGGTTTGTAAGTCAGTTGAGTTCAATATAAATTTCAATGTGTGAACTTAACACACATCACCTCTGCTGTGGCGGCAATATTAATGCGCGCTGCAAATAGTCCTGTAAATGTGGTGTTGATGTGATAAAGAAGTGAGAAGAATGATGTGATATTGGGGTAAGTTTGGGGTTGTGTTCCCCATTAACAGAAGAGGACAAAGATCCATTGAGCTGATTGATGACTTTGTAAGTGACTTATAAAGATATACATTGCTGTTACTTTAACATCTATAAACGAAGGCTAGTTGAACGCAGCTTGTTAACGTTACAGTAGTGTAAGTAGATGTAAATGTTTTGTTATTATTAGAGATATTTATTTATTTATTTCACTGGAAATAATGGATACAGGAGTCTTTTCTGGCTGATGGTGAGGACAGTGAGACAGGATGGATCAGCCTTGGTTCTTATACAGTTACATATCTCTGAAATCAGCAATATGTGTCATTTATGGTACAAAGAACAGTATTTAGTACAGTGGAATAACACGTAGTCCTACGAATATGTTTTAATTCTTTTCATTTGGAAAAAAAACAGTCATAAAATGAAGAGAGGTTCATGTTATATTTGAAAGTTATTACAAGAAACAAGGATGAATATATATGTTCTATTTACAACTTTAGTCACATAATACTACAAATATAAAATACTTGCTGTCCAATTCCTCTCCACACTCATTCTTTAAAGTCTTTTTTTTAAAGAAATCTTTATTGTAAAAGAACACAGTATACAGAACAGTATATAAAGGATATAGACAGAGGAATACTCGGGTACATTAAACAAAGATATTCAAAGGTGAACATACATGAAGGGTTTTTATAGACTTTTTGTTTCTGGATTCAGAGATCAGATTTACTTGTTCAGTCTCTTGGAGGAAAAATGCAGAAGTCAGTTTTTTTTTATTGCTGAATTTACATAAATGTAGAACTTTGCCAGCAGGATCAACACATTTATTACTCATTTATCTTCTTTCTATGTTCTCTGATAAAACTAAATACTACATTCTCCCACCTTAAAGTAAAATCTCTATGAACATGGTTGTAAATCTACTGAAGTCTTGCCAGAAGTTTTCTTTTCACCATGTAGTGATTAGCAGGCTCATATTTATCACTTCCTTCACCTTATTCACTATGAAGTATTTATGAGGAAGCATCCAGACTTTCTTCTAGTTGATGTTACAAATCAAATCCAATAGGACATAACATATGGAATATATAGAGACAATATGTTTCTGAAACAAAGGGATCAGTCATCAGCCAGCTCCTCCCTCTTCCTCTTCACACTTTACTTTCACTTTCTCTGACATCGTGCTGCAGATACTTTTCTCCGTCTGAAGGTAATGTAACCGACAGTTTCTGTGTTTTTACACTTTAATGTCTCTTTGTTCGTGTTGTTAGTGCTGACTGCTGTTAGTTTAGCTCCTCACAAACAGCAGAAATCTGCAGTTTGGTTGTTAAAAATGAACTCAAACTAACGGCTGCAACCTTTCCCGCCATCTTGTGATTTAGGGATGAGTGTGGAGCATTTCAAGCAGTTCACACACCTGACATTTGTCACGCTGAGCAGTGATAGATCCCACCGCACAGACATTAATATATAATATATGAACAGCGAGGCGGAGGCACATTTCTCTGCTGAGTTCACAGCTGTCCCAAGTCAGCGACCCACCAGCCAATCAGAACACAGTATTTCTTGTTGCTGGGTAGATTCTGAACATTCTAAGTTGTTTTTTCCCGCTGCGAGCACGTTCTCATGCACGAGACTGTGTACTGTAGCCGCTATCTACACACACACACACACACACACACACACACACACACACACACACACACACACACACACACACACACACACACACACACACACACACACACACACACACACACACACACACACGTTCTTACTACCTTGTAGGGTTAGGGTTGGAAGTGAACAATAGCAGAGAATAACACGTAGTCCTACGAATATGTTTTAATTATTTTCATTCGAAATTGGAAAAAAACAACAGTCATAAAATGAAGAGAGGTTCATGTTATATTTGAAAGTTATTACAAGAAACAAGGATGAATATTTATGTTCTATTTACAACTTTAGTCACATAATACTACAAATATAAAATACTTGCTGTCCAATTCCTCTCCACACTCTTTCTTTAAAGTCTTTTTTTAAAGAAATCTTTATTGTAAAAGAACACAGTATACAGAACAGTATATAAAGGATATAGACAGAGGAATACTCGGGTACATTAAACAAAGATATTCAAAGGTGAACATACATGAAGGGTTTTTATAGACTTTTTGTTTCTGGATTCAGAGATCAGATTTACTTGTTCAGTCTCTTGGAGGAAAAATGCAAAGTGAGTTTTTTTTATTGCTGAATTGACATAAATGTAGAACTTTGCCAGCAGGATCAACACATTTATTACTCATTTATCTTCTTTTCTATGTTCTCTGATAAAACTAAATACTACATTGTCCCACCTTAAAGTAAAATCTCTATGAACATGGTTGTAAATCTACTGAAGTCTTGCCAGAAGTTTTCTTTTCACCATGTAGTGATTAGCAGGCTCATATTTATCACTTCCTTCACCTTATTCACTATGAAGTATTTATGAGGAAGCATCCAGACTTTCTTCTAGTTGATGTTACAAATCAAATCCAATAGGACATAACATATGGAATATATAGAGACAATATGTTTCTGAAACAAAGGGATCAGAGTCATCAGCCAGCTCCTCCCTCTTCCTCTTCACACTTTACTTTCACTTTCTCTGACATCGTGCTGCAGATACTTTTCTCCGTCTGAAGGTAATGTAACCGACAGTTTCTGTGTTTTTACACTTTAATGTCTCTTTGTTCGTGTTGTTAGTGCTGACTGCTGTTAGTTTAGCTCCTCACAAACAGCAGAAATCTGCACTTTGGTTGTTAAAAATGAACTCAAACTAACGGCTGCAACTTTCCCGCCATCTTGTGTTTTAGGAGTGCGTGTGGAGGAGCAGCTGAGGTGAGTTGATGGTCAGTAGTTGAACAGTGTTGTTATTATTGTGTCCCTCCACTTACTGATGACTGACGGCTATCAGCCTGTGGAGGAGGCGGAGATGACCCGCTGCTCTTCCCGCTGTCTGACACACTAAATGCGGTGTTACGGTTTAACTGGTGACCGTGTTAACTGATGACTTCCCTAAAAACGCCTTTGTAGTTTAATCATTTTTTAACTACATACTTATTGGTGTTTTAATATGTAAGTATGTATCCATTAATGTAAGTTCAGTTGTGTTCAGAAGACTCATTCATCTCTCGTAACTTATCTTAAAATGTGAGAAAGTCACCAGTTAACACGGTAACCAGTTAGACCGAAACACCGGACAGCCGCTGGAGAACAGCTGTGAGTGTGTGTGTCTACAGCTGAATATAGACTGTTTCTATTGATACTACAGAACTGATGTGGAGCCAGCAGGGGGGTGAGGGGCTTCACTTCTTTTATTCAATAAATACTGTAGTATTCACAAAGACAGCACTCATCTTATTGACACTCCTCCAACATGAACTAGTGTCGCTTCTTGATGGAATCGTGTCATCAAATGTGTTGAAGCTCTTTATTGAGACTCACTCATTTAGTTTGAAACTCTTTATGAGTTTTTTGGAAGGATCCATCTGCTTTTATAACTTATAGTACATTCACTACAGTACTGTACTGAAGTACAATCTGCAGTACTTGTACTTCCTTTTCCTGTTACTTTATACTTCCTCTCCACTACATTACAGAGGAGATATTTGACTTTTTACTCCACTACATTTTTCCACAGCTATGATTCAGATTTGAAATGTTAAAAGAAATAATCCGTCTATAAAATATGATAAAGTGTGAAGTTAGCCTCAGACATCAGTGTCTTCAGTATAACATCACAGCATCAATAAAAACAGATCCATCAATCAAATGATCATCATTATAAAAGTGAGCATATAGAGTAACACTCACTGTTATTGATGAAACTACATAAAAACAGTTAAAAGTAGCTCCAACATAAAGCTCTACATGTTAATGCATCACACTCAGTTACTGTTGATACTTAATGTACATTTACTTCCAATAATACTTGTGTACATTATGGATGCAGGACTTTTACTAGTAATAGAGTATGTTTACAGGATGCTATTTGTACTTAAAGTGAAGTCAATGATGTGAATCCTTCCAAATGCTTCTATAAGTCATGTGAGAACTGTGGGAAGTCCTTCATGCTGCTTTTAGACGTCAAAGTACAAACTGTAATCTTTGGTCTTTGTCTGCATGTTCCAGGTCTAGATGCTGTTATCAAGAGTTATTAAACAGTGTAAACATCTGAATTACAAGCTTTCAGTAGAAAATGACTCAAATGCAACAACAACAATGTTATACTAAAAAACTGAAATGAATGAATCAGCTGGAAGAATATGAGTATAACAGCCTCTATGTTACATATAAATAATGACTTTAATTAGAGTCCTTTACAGGAAACTTACAGACTCATTAAATGTGAATATTAGGTGTTCATTAAATAATGTTTAAATGTTGATAGAGGGGAAATGATGAAATGTTATATTGAAGGCTTGAGATGCAATAAATTCCATCACAGTTGTTGCATCTCAAATAATCTGCTGCTGTTTGTTGCATAAAGTCATTTTGTGCAGAGACTCTGTAGTCGCTCTCAGTCCTTCTGCCTGTCAGTGAATGTAAATCCTCCTCCATGCATCATGTGTGCTGCTCTTCACTTCACTGCAGCTTCATGACGCCATCTAGTGGACTGATAGTAGAAGTACAGCAGCTGATGGCCGCTTTCTCTGCCTCACACTGCTGTCTGGCTGCATTCACACTGATATATAACAGAGAATAACAGCCAATCACAGGAGGAGCAGCTGATATTAAGGATGTGACAGGAGAAATGATGTAAAGGATGATCTGTGTTTCCTCTCCAGATGAAGGTAGAAAGTGTGTGTGACTGATGTGGATGTGACTTCAGCAGCATGGATCAGAGTGAGGACAGAGAGGAGGGAGTCCCTCCCTCTAAAAGCTCTCTGTGTGGGGAACATGACAGCCAGACCAAAGCTCAGAGGTGAGATGAGGATCTCTAACTGTCCTTCACTGTTCTCCACCATCATTATTCACACTCAAAGCTCTGTGTGTGTTGTGTAGAAGAACAAGGAGGCAGCACAGACCAGACTCTGCTGGACCTGGACCTGGACCTGGACCTGGACCTGGACCTGGACCTGGACCTGGACCCAGCTGTGTGTCTATGAAGAGTGATCAGTCAAAGGATGAAATCATTAATTTTAAAGAACAACATCCGGATGCAACAAGGTAAACTGTCACTAAATATTAAATGTAACTGACTCAGTTTGAAATGTTTTTATTGAAGGTTTTTATCAAACTTCTCTTTTCAGATTTGATCATAATTTATGAGAAAAACTGCAAAATCAAACATTTTACTGCAATAATCCAGAATCTCTCCTAGAGGGAAGTGTTGGTGATTGAACCTGAACTCAGCTGTGAGTCCTTCAGAGCGACCGCTCCAAATATGATTTGATTGATTTTAAACAACAACGTTCATCTGATTAAAAGTAAATAGTTCTCAGTATTAAAATCAGGTTATTGGACAATATGAGTTAAAACCTGAATCAGGATAAATAGTTCTCAGTTGAATTATTTGAGATTTGGATCATTTATTGATATTTCTGATCCATAATGATCCATAATGTTGGTAATTAGATCATTTCAGTTTGTTGCTGTTTTTATTAAAACTGTTCAAATTCAACAGGTTTGAAAGAAGAATTCACTTCTCAAACTATCATTTCTATTGATTGATGATCATTTCATAGTGATGATGGACAGAGATCAGTGTGAATGTACTGTTCTCCCTGCGCGTTATGTACTTTGTGTACGTTATCACAGTTAAACGGTCAGCCAAACTCAGATATACATTTTGAGCCAGGATCAGAGCGTCTTGCTGCCTTTATTTCCTTTCTTTTAGGTGAAATACCACGAGTGAAACTGCAAATAGAAGACAATACAAACCTTAGTTTCCTTTACAGCGTGTTGCTAATAAACAGTATAAGCTAAAGAACTACACGGCACAAATAAGCTTTTTACATTAACAGTAGGCTGATATACATCGTTGCTAAGCAACGCACACTTTACATTCGCTCTCAAATTACTTTTAGCACAACTTCTTGCATGACTTCCCAGTCAATAAACATCAGACGTTACAGTACTGAACTTAACATTACATATTCATCTTCATTCCTATCAAATATCAAATTATCAAACTTACAGCCATTGCTTTCGGGAGCGTCTTTCTTATTGCTGGTTGCTAGGTTACCGCAAGTATAAACAGTTAAGTAGCCTTCAAAATAAAATTCCAGATCAGATGTGTGTGTGTGTGTGTGTGTGTGTGTGTGTGTGTGTGTGTGTGTGTGTGTGTTTCTTATGCAGAATTTCTTACCATACATTTAATCTAATACATTAATTAAATCATTTCAAGTACCTTAAATCATGAAAATTCTTCTGAGAGCAGAACAGTGAATGTTGGAGTGGGTACGAGGGCCGGGGCCCCTCATCACTGTTTACAAGAAATGTCTTTAAAACATCAGGAAATTAAAGATGAAACTTCATTGGTTGTGTTTAATGATTGCATCATTATACTTTGATATTTATTAAATATGTTGCAGCCACTGGTTTCACCACCCAGCGAGCACGCTGACTGACCCAAAACAAACACACCCACAACCTTTTATTTACTATACTGTATTAAAATCAGCCTCCACCCAAAATGTGTCTCTGAGTATCACTCAGCTCCTGTAAGCTCATTAAAAGTTGGTAGTTTCCTTCTCAGAGACCAGCAGCTGTGGTCAGCTTGGGTTCTTGTCAGTTTCAGAGTACACTGTTAATATTAGTCTCTGACAGGATGAGCTAAAGGAAGCAGTGTGTTAACCACATCAAACAACTGCAGGAGAAGCAATAGTATCACTAACAGGCTGAAGGACTGTCAACAGAAATGTCTGCAGAACAGAGAATTATCCAGACAGCTGCTCATCATCACTGCATCTTTAATAAAGACCAAACAAACATTTTATTTACATTCATTCATTTGGCAGATGCTTTTATCCAAATGAGGTTCAATCCAAGACAGTAGATGAAGGAGAAGCCTTAGACAATAAGAACCCAACACTCATTTACCACCAGCTGAGATTTAAGGAGTTCATGCATCTGTGTCCTCGGCTGAGTGTCAGCTTCACCCCTCCAGGTGCTGCACACTGCACTGAATACAGCTCTACTCATACAGTTAATCATGTTTAAGGTTAACAGTGAATTCATATAAAACTAGCTGGATACTACTGTGTTGTGTACAGTAGGTGTATTAAATCACTGACAGATTTAGTGTCAGTGTGTTCTGGGTGCTGAGCAGAATGTATCTTGTGTTTCTATCAGGAGGAAGCTGGACCAACCTGAACCCAGCTGTGTGTCTATGAACAGTGATTGGTCTATGGATATTCCTTATAACTTCAAAGATGGACGCCACTCTGATGATCACAGGTGAGGATTTCAAACAGATAAAAACATAATGATGTTTTCATCAGACTCTTATCAAGTCTCCTGTTTTTAAACCTTTATTGACTCAGACAAAGTTCTCTGAGCAGCGTTCACACTCACACAGTCAGACACATTGACACTGGGAGCTGCCCAGTACAACCAGTCTCATACAACCACACACTGGTTGTAGCTGCCTTCAGCAGTGTGCAGTGAGGGAGGGAGAGCTTCATGGAGGGTTGGTGAGAGCTGTTAGACTAGTAAAGCTTTACCACTACAGGGACTCATCTGATTCTCTGTTCATATCCAAATATCACTTGATGGACCTTTAGCTTGTGTTTGTCTCTGTGTGGACAGACATAATGTGAGCTCATTCTTCATGATTCCTCCACAGAGTGGACCAGGAGAGCTCAGAGGTTCCCAGTGGTCAGTCTGCCCAGCAGCATCAAACACAGCTGGACTCCTTATTTACGGTCTGTACATGTACAACAACTACTTTTACATCTATTGTGTTCACAATCATCTCCATGCTGCACTTTGTAGACCAGTGGATTGTCAGTGTGTCCAACATGGATCTGATGTTTGCTTCATGATGTTAGTTTGATTGTGTCATTCATATATTATTCTGTTCCAGCTGCTGGAGGAGAACATCGTCACTTTTGTGAAGAACGAGCTGAAGAAGATGCAGAAGGTTCTGAGTTCAGATTTCCCAGAATGCTTAGAGAGTCAGAGTGAGGATGAGGAGGTGTTGAACTGTGAGGAGAAAGAGCAGAGGAGGAGAAGCAGAGACGCATTTCTGAAGATCACACTGCACTTCCTGAGGAGAATGAAGCAGGAGGATCTGGCTGAGCGTCTGCAGAGCAGTAAGAGGATTTTAACAGATTTAACATGATGGAGAGGAAATGGAGGCAACGTGGGAGAGGTTTATATTTCAAACTCTGCTGTTAATATGATGCACACATCTGCATCAGATCTATGAATTCTTCTGAGCTGAAAACAGTCAGAAACTGTTTGTCCACAACTGATGAGCTGAATAGATTTCATAGTGAGGAAAATATAAACATCTGCAGTTTAATGTTTACATTCTACCAATTTACTGTAGAATCATCTGATCGATTTCATTTGTTGTTTGTTCATTCAGGAACTCCTGCTGGCAGGTGTCGACGTAAACTCAAGTCTAACCTGCAGAACAAGTTCCAGTGTCTGTTTGAGGGGATCGCTAAAGCAGGAAACCCAACCCTTCTGAATCAGATCTACACACCGCTCTACATCACAGAGGGAGGGACTGCAGAAGTCAATGATGAACATGAGATCAGACAGATTGAAACAGCATCCAGGAAACCAGACAGACCAGAAACAACAATCAGACAAGAAGACTTCTTTAAAGCCTCACCTGGAAGAGATGAACCAATCAGAACAGTGATGACAAAGGGAGTGGCTGGCATTGGGAAAACAGTCTTAACACAGAAGTTCACTCTGGACTGGGCTGAAGACAAAGCCAACCAGGACATACACTTCACATTTCCATTCACTTTCAGAGAGCTGAATGTGCTGAAAGAGAAAAAGTACAGCTTGGTGGAACTTGTTCATCACTTCTTTACTGAAACCAAAGAAGCAGGAATCTGCAGGTTTGAAGAGTTCCAGGTTGTGTTCATCTTTGACGGTCTGGATGAGTGTCGACTTCCTCTGGACTTCCACAACAATAAGAACCTGACTGATGTTACAGAGTCCACCTCAGTGGATGTGCTGCTGACAAACCTCATCAGGGGGAAACTGCTTCCCTCTGCTCGCCTCTGGATAACCACACGACCTGCAGCAGCCAATCAGATCCCTCCTGAGTGTGTCGCCATGGTGACAGAGGTCAGAGGGTTCACTGACCCACAGAAGGAGGAGTACTTCAGGAAGAGATTCAGAGATGAGGAGCAGGCCAGCACCATCATCTCCCACATCAAGACATCACGAAGCCTCCACATCATGTGCCACATCCCAGTCTTCTGCTGGATCACTGCTACAGTTCTGGAGGATGTGTTGAAAAGCAGAGAGGGAGGAGAGCTGCCCAAGACCCTGACTGAGATGTACATCCACTTCCTGGTGCTTCAGTCCAAACTGAAGAACATGAAGTATGATGGAGGAGCTGGGACAGATCCACACTGGAATAAAAAGAGCAGGAAGATGATTGAGTCTCTAGGAAAACTGGCTTTTGAGCAGCTGCAGAAAGGCCACCTGATCTTCTATGTATCAGATCTGACAGAGTGTGGCATCGATATCACAGCAGCCTCAGTGTGCTCAGGAGTGTTCACAGAGGTCTTTAAAGAGGAGAGAGGGCTGTACCAGGACAAGGTGTTCTGCTTCGTCCATCTGAGTGTTCAGGAGTTTCTGGCTGCTCTTCATGTCCATCTGACATTCATCAAGTCTGGAGTCAATCTGCTGGCAGGAAAACAAACAACATCCCAGACACGTTTCTACCAGAGTGCTGTGGACGAGGCCTTAAAGAGTCCAAATGGACACCTGGACTTGTTCCTCCGCTTCCTCCTGGGTCTTTCACTGCAGACCAATCAGACTCTCCTACAAGGTCTGCTGACACAGACAGGAAGTAGCTCACAGACCAACCAGGAAACAGTCGAGTACATCAAGGAGAAGCTCAGTGAGAATGTCTCTGCAGAGAGAAGCATCAATCTGTTCCACTGTCTGAATGAACTGAATGATCGTTCTCTAGTGGAGCAGATCCAACGGTACCTGAGATCAGGAAGTCTCTCCACAGATAAACTGTCTCCTGCTCAGTGGTCAGCTCTGGTCTTCATCTTACTGTCATCAGAAAAAGATCTGGACGTGTTTGACCTGAAGAAATACTCTGCTTCAGAGGAGGCTCTTCTGAGGCTGCTGCCAGTGGTCAAAGCCTCCAACAAAGCTCTGTAAGTACACAGATGGTTTGATTTATTCACCATTACTTAAATATTCTGCTGTCTTTAAAATAAGTAACTTCTTGCTTGTTTTCTGTTTCTTTATATTTCCTTTCCAGGCTGAATGGCTGTAACCTCTCAGAGAGAAGCTGTGCAGCTCTGTCCTCAGTTCTCAGCTCCCAGTCCTCTAGTCTGAGAGATCTGGACCTGAGTAACAGCAACCTGCAGGTTTCGGGAGTGAAGCAGCTTTCTGCTGGACTGGAGAGTCCACACTGTGAACTGGAATCTCTCAGGTCAGATCATGTTTGTCTCAACTGATTCACAGTTTAGAAAATCTGACATGTTTCTTTACTTTAACTTCATGAACAGTTCAGCACACAGATATCATCTTTGACTGATATAAAGAAGCTCATCATGCTTTGGTTCCATGTGATTTAAATTACTGTATTACTATTTATTCTGATTACTTTATTATTAACTGTCACATCTCCTAGCTGGTGCTTGGCAGAGATTATATATCATCACAGTTTAGACTTATTTCAACACAAATATTGTTGTCTTGTTCATTATTGTCTCTTCAGACTGACTGATTGTAACCTCTCAGAGAGAAGCTGTGCAGCTCTGTCCTCAGTTCTCAGCTCCCAGTCCTGTAGTCTGAGAGATCTGGACCTGAGTAACAACAACCTGCAGGATTCAGGAGTGAAGCAGCTTTCTGCTGGACTGGAGAGTCCACACTGTACACTGAAGACTCTCAGGTCAGGATTCATCAACTTGTTTAGTTTAGAATACACGTATAATAAAGTAAATAATCACACGTTCTTGTTTTCTTCATCTGTCAACCAAAAGGTGAAATAAATAAACAAATGAAGCAGTTTCTGACCAAAAAGGTGAAGGCTGAAGCATTTGCTCATAACACTGACCCTTTTTACATGAGTCTTTAGAGTAGATCCCAATGTACATAACAAACAGAAAACATTTATAACCTGTTCAACTGATGAACATTTCAAATCTGACTTACTTCAGAGGATAAACATTAAACCTGTGTAGGATTGTCTCTGCTGATGTGATTTGTCAAACCAGTTTTTTCTAAACTTCAGCAGCAGAGAATTACTTTCTATGCAGATTTTATTGTTTTCTTTTGTTTTTGTTGTTGAATTATTAAACACCACTGATGATTTTATAGATTTGGCTAACATCTCATTGTACCGGTCTGTAAATTGAACAGTCATGTGATAATTAGCAGATAACTAAATTGACCTCACATATCATGGCATTTAAGTGAGCTGTTGCAGGATCATTTCCATGTAGTTTCTGTCTTATACACCACAGTAATCAAGAATCAAGATACTAGTTGAACATTTTGAAAGTCTGAATTCTTGCCTGTTTATGTTCTACTTTTACACCTTCAGTAACACAGTGATGCTTTTAAAAAGGCGTCCAACCATCACAGTGTTTTTTGGCCAACCAGTGGTTCCACTCGATGAATCTGAGCTTCATCTTCAGAGCTGTGGGTGTTCGGTTCCCTCTGGAGCCGTATCTGTTCTCCTTATAAGTACGCCAGGCTCTCTCAGTGTGTATGAGACGCTGTCTGTAGATGCTCAAAGTGTCTCTGATGGTTGACTTGATAATGGATGTAAACAACCTGCCAATGTTTTGATTTTGAGCCTCAAAATTACTAAAAATGAATTTATATCAACCAGATAAAGTAGAACATCCTTAAGAATACTGCACCTACAATAATGAGTTCTTTACTTATTCTTATTTTACATTGTCAAGAATCAAGTCAGACTGATTTTATATTATTCTCAATGATTTCACACGACTCAGAGAAAATGCTCCAATGTGTTTAGTAGCATTTACTTTTAGCATCATTAGGCTACCGTAGCTGCTCCTCCTACTTCAGGCTTTCAGTGTAGAGACCTGAGGTCAACCTGCTCCTCTCCTCATCTCCTACTGCTGACTGTGAGAAGCTGTTAGTTCACTAACTAAAACAACAAGGTTAATGATCCACACGCTGACGTTACATCATTGACGTGTAAATAAGTGATGTTTGTTTGTGTGTAGGTGTGCAGCATCGTGTCGTTCCTGGTAAGATGCCACACACACTTTCTAGTTTCATGTAGAGTGAATTTCTCCCACACTTTACACGATACCGGCTCCGCTCAGCTCCGTCTGAGACATAGTGACGCATTAATCACACAACGAATCCATAATGAAATTCGTTGCCAAAACTTTTAATAATCCATTTTTATCCATTTGATCGATTCATTGTTGCAGCCCTAGATCATTCATATATTATTTGTTCCTGTTTTTAATGAATTTCTTTATTATTGTGTTGAAATATAAAAAGTGACATTAAACTTGTTGAGTGGTGTGAAGACATTATTATCAGGCCTCAATAAGCAGGCAAGAAATGAGACTTTGAAAATGTTCAATGAGTAACTTGATTGTTGATGATGAAGTTGTATTTCTCTGTAATTAGTCATTTATGGAGGCTACAATAAAAAATGGACATTTAGTACATTTGGTCCAAAGTTGGACTGATGTGCTGAAATGATTCAGAAATAGTTGAGAATGTAAATGGTTAAAAATGTTGTTCAGTTTACTGGCCTGCAGAAGTTAGACAGAAACTAATTGGTCATTATTTGCTAATGATCAGGTACTTTCCATCAAATGAGCAGAGCTTTAAAATGAAGAATTCCCCACATTTCTTCTAAATGTGTGTAAAAACCGTTGGAGCTGCACAGCCAAGTATTCACAGGGATCCTCCAGCAGCAGTTTCAGGCTAAAGAGCAGACTAGTCTGTCTGGTGGAGACTTTGATGAACCTCTGTGAAGTCACATTTTATATCAGGAGGCTCCTTGATTTTGTGGAGTTTAATAAAACCTGAAAAGTTGACACAGCACTGTGATAAAAGTGCATCTTTATTATTCCTTTTGGCAAAAGCTTCACTCTTCATAAACACATTAGAATGTTTTGAACATTGGGATCACAATGACGAGGTAAAAACATGCTGCTGAATCTTCCCATCTGGCTGGATGCTCAACTTTCTGGAGCTCCCTGATTCACTTCATCTTTTATTGAGTTAGTTCGGAGACGGTTTGTTGTTGTATGTGACTGCACACAGCAGTACTCTCACACTGTGTGACATGTGTGATGTTTTGTGTGTTTGCAGCCTGTCAGGATGTCTGATCACAGAGGAAGGCTGTGCTTCTCTGGCCTCAGCTCTGAGCTCCAACCCCTCCCATCTGAGAGAGCTGGACCTGAGCTACAATCATCCAGGAGACTCAGGAGAGAAGCTTTTGTCTGCTGGACTGGAGGATCCACACTGGAGACTGGACACTCTCAGGTATGGACAGACAGGTGGACACTCTCAGGTATGGACAGACAATGGGCCAGATGCAAGAATATATTCGTGAGGTGGAATTTACGAATGTGCCACGTCGGATTCACCGAACCCTCGTATCACCAGGAAACAGTCGTAAATGACCTTCGTAAACATGATGAATCCCACCTGTTATAAATGAACGCGCGTTCCCGAGAATAGTAAATTAACATGAATGACGCCCCTAAAATACCAAATAAGGTCAGACGACTGGCAGGTTGTGGAGAAGCTCCATTCATGAAAATGGCATAAAGACTAAGAATAAGAACTTTACGAGCTCTGAGACTGAGGTCCCGCTCTCAGAAATAGATCAACAGAAACACAGATTATTATTTAGTGTTAGTGGAATTAAAGGTCCTGAGAAAGACAAATAATGAGGAAAAATGACCCGTGCTGTGAACGCTGTCTCAGCTGTTGCACCGTCACGGAAATAAAAACAAAAATGATTTAACATGAATTATACCATCAGCCAGGGAGTTAAACTATTACTTCAATAAGCAATATTTCAATTAAATGAATAACAGTTATAAATAAATAATCAGTTTATATTGTGGAAAAGTCGCTTTGTAGTTTCGGCCGCTAATATTTATATTGTAAGCTTGCATTATATCATAGTTTCAATTGTCAATTCAAATGACTGATATATCTACCTACATTGTTAAAAAGCCTACTTCTTTATACTAAATAGCCTAATTATTTTACAAACAGAGTAATGTCATCATGATTATGGATTCAGAAGTGTAATTTAATGAACGGGACATGGTATACACTTTCCCCCCCTTCTCTACATCCCCTGTAGTTCAAACCCATTACTCAGGGGTCTCTAAAATACTGACAATATAATAATCGCTCAGCCTGCGGATCGACATTATTCATTTCTCTGTTAAGTGGTAGTCAGCATACAGTGATGTTAAAAAGAAAATCCAATTCAGTTGACCCCCCCCCCCCCCCCGGAAAAATTGTAGTTTCCCCAAAAGACATGATATCGTTGGCACACTGCCATTAGACAATTAGACACTAACAGACATGTTTTATTGCTTTGGAGGACTGCAGGTTGGTTGTGCGTGACAGGTACGACAGTCTGCACCACTCGTACATTTTGTTCGTACCTAAGAGAAAATCCAAAATACGATAAAATTGGTGAATGCGGCAAATCCTCGTAAATCACTCGTACGCATGCTTTAAGAACGAATCTGTGTGTACGAGTGGTTCTTGCATCTGGCCCATTGTGTGATAGAGGAGGAAGAGCTGGAAACATTTTCTCTGTCAGAGCTGATCACAGATCTCAACTGAATCTTTGACTTTTTCTTCTTTCTAACTGAAGTTTCCTGTAAATGTTGAAAGTTAAACCTGATTAGATTCAATCAGGGTTTCAGAAGGATTGGGATAGTGGATTCAGATTGGATCAAAGTGTATGAAAGCCCAACCCCACATTAGAACAGAATAATAAAACAGTAGACTAGAGCCATGTAACGTCCATGTTAGCATGCTGAAAGAGAACGTGCTGATCTGACCCCCCTCCTCCTTTCAGCCTGCAGCCTGCTGGAGTCCGATGGTTGACACCAGGTCTGAGGAAGTGTAAGTCTGCTTTTATTTTTATTTTTTATTTTATTGTGGAAATAAAACAAGAATTAAAAACAGAAAAAACAAAAGAAAGGGAGACAAGAAGCATAAAGTCAACATTCAGACTAAAAACCAGAACAGAACAACAAAAACACCACAAAAAATAAAAGAACTCAATAAATAAAAAGTCTGTGTGTGTGTGTGTGTGTGTGTGTGTGTGTGTGTGTGTGTGTGTGTGTGTGTGTCAGTTCCTGTGTGTGTGTGTGTTACAGTGTTTGTGTGTGTGTGATAGACGGCCCTGCAACCCCCCCTCCTTTCTGATTGGTCACTTTAAACGCCTGGTGGAGGAACAGAGCCTCCATTCTCCCTTGTACATTATATTAAAAACTCACATTTTGTCAAAGATACTAATAAAGGAGGTTTAAAAACACTAGATATAGAATCAATGGTAGGGATGTTTAGAGTAAATTGGATAAAATATTTTTTTTAAAGTAGGAGGGTTTGAATTTTTGTTACAATGTGATTTTAAGACTGTCAAATTTTCATGTGTTCAAGTGTTAAAATACTGGAAAATGATATTTACCCACAATTTGAGTCCACATGGATCCAGATTGTGGAACAACAGAGCAATTACATCAAATAGAAAAACCTTATACAATCAAAAATGGTGTGATAAGAAAATAACTGTTGTTGCCGACCTGTTGGATGAACATGGTTCAATCTTACAACTCAACTCTTTTAATGAAACATTTATTATGCAGTGCTCTTATAGGGAATACAGCTACATATGTAAAGCTATTCCAGTTCCACTAATACAGTTGATAAAACATACTCTCTCTCATTCCAGTGTACAGATAGTCTTACCAGATATAAACTGAACAAATGTTAAATACTGATAAAAAATGCAGTAATAAAATAATACGAAAGATGTTCATGCAGAACCTTTTTTATGGTCATAAAGGGCAACAAACGTTAGAATAAGAGAGTAATCTAAACATTATAAACACATTTACAAAATATCTGAAATGGCCCATCAGCCCAAAAGCCAAAGAATTGCAATTTAAAATGATGAATGGTTATCATCCAGCAGCAGAAGCATTAAAGAAAAGGTTTGGATTTGAGGTTGAGCCATGTTGGATTGTGAAACTTCTTTTTTATTCTTGTACAGTGACATCACATTGTTGGCAGGATGTTTTTGAATGGATAGGTAATAAAATAGAAAATATCACCATTTGATAAACATCAGATTCTTTTATATAAAGATAATCTTACCAATGAATTTTCAGAACTGGTCATATTATCATAGTTTTGGGTAAATATCACATCCATTTATGCAAATGGGAAAATAACCCCTCAATAGTTTGGTTTAATAATAATAATTTTCTTCTTTAAGTTTTCATGTGTGAATTGAGTGAAACTGCAACGAAATGTAAAAATAATGCACATGTTTCCTATCAAGAGTTTTTTGTATATTACGGAAATGAAAATAAAGTTAAAAGAAAAAAAAAGAAAAAAAGTCATTAAACTATCAGAATTACTCCCAAGCTGTTCAATACATTTAAATTTAAATATCTGTCTGTTCCTCAACTTACCTCTTTTTTCTCTGACATCTCGATCCGCAATCAAATTCTGCCACCAAGCAATAATGACCCGCCATACTCTGCCTCGGATTGGCTCTGACCTGGAGACAGTAGTGACCAATCAGAAAGGAGGGGGGGTTGCGGGGCGTCTATTAAATGACCCAAAGTGCCAAAACTCAACTTTGTCTTATTTTGACATGTTTACATGTATGCATGACAATAAGTTAATGCAAACCAAACAGAGTTTTAGATTAGTAAACCATTTGCTGTAGGAGTAATATTGATACTAAAATATCACTGATATACTACTGATAATATTTGAGTTTAATATGTAAATGCAAATGTGATTTTTATATGATGAATTCAGAATTAGCATTGTAGTTACATTCAAGTTACTTAAAAAAACATTTTAAAAAACCAAACATATAACCTATTGACCAAAGTGCTTCATAGATAAATTGAGAAAGGCTCCAGTTATATAATAATAATAAAAAGTAATATTAAAAAATAAATAAAAGCAGAATAAATTGGCGAATGACTTTAAAAAACAAAAGTACAGCCAACAGACTGAAATACTAGAACTCAGACAAAACGACGAACCGCTATTTTTCAGTGACTTCCTTTGCCATGCTTTTAATTTGAAACTGCGCAGGAAGTGTTCTTTACATTACCGTAGCTTGCCTTTGGTGTCTGTGCCGACATAGCGGACGGTAATGAGGTGCTTAATGTGCAGTAGAAGTGTACTGGAAGTGTTGGTAAGTCTGTAAAATACACTAAATGAAAACCATACGACATTTATGCATTGTGAAGAAACATTTGTCACGTGGCTTTCTCACGAGCTAATAAGCATTACTAGCATACTTCCACGTGTTAGCTTTCCAGCAGCAGTTGCAGTCAGTCATGCACTTGAACTGCTGAGGCGCTTTTCCAGTTAAACAAATATAACAAGTATACACATGTACAGCTAATGTAGTTTTCAATAATACACTCGACGTTCATGTAAAGTTGGAAAAAACCAAAAAGTGTCACAAAATATCCACAGAATTGGATGATTGAAACTACATTGGCTGGACATGTGTAGACACGCAGCTACTTGACATGTTACAGTTACACCGGGTCAGGAGAGTTCATGTCAGATGCTCTGTGTTGTGTTTAAGTGTCTGTCAGAATGAGAGCTCTTCAATTATTATTATTATTTAGCTTTAGAAGTATCTGTGTGTGTGTGTGTGTGTGTGTGTGTGTGTGTGTGTGTGTGTTATAGTGTGTGTGTGTGTGTTTTACAGTGTGTATTTGTGTGTGTTATAGTGTGTGTGTGTGTTACAGTGTGTGTGTTACAGTGTGTGTGTGTGTTATAGTGTGTGTTACAGTGTGTGTGTGTGTGTGTGTGTGTTACAGTGTGTGTGTGTGTGTTACAGTGTGTGTGTGTGTGTGTTATAGTGTGTTTATCTGTGTGTACGTGTTACAGTGTGTGTGTATCTGTGTGTTTGTGTGTGTATTTGTGTGTGTGTATTTGTGTGTGTGTGTTACTGTCTGTGTGTGTGTGTGTGTGTGTTACAGTGTGTGTGTGTGTGTGTGTGTATCTTTATGTGTTATAGTGTGTGTGTTTATCTGTGTGTATGTGTTACAGTGTGTGTGTGTGTGGGTGTTACAGTGTGTGTGTGTGTGTGTGTCTGTGTGTGTGTTACAGTGTGTGTGTGTCTGTGTTATAGTGTGTGTGTCTCTGTGTGTGTGTCTGTGTTATAGTGTGTGTGTGTGTCTGTCTGTGTGTGTCTGTGTGTGTGTTACAGTGTGTGTGTGTCTGTGTTATAGTGTGTGTGTGTCTGTGTTATAGTGTGTGTGTGTCTGTCTGTGTGTATCTGTGTGTGTGTTACAGTGTGTGTATCTGTGTGTGTGTTACAGTGTGTTTGTGTGTGTTACTGTGTGTGTGTGTGTGTGTGTATCTGTATATATTACAGTGTGTGTGTTTTTGTGTGTCTGTGTGTGTGTGTGTTTGTGTTACAGTGTTTGTGTGTGTTACAGTGTGTGTGTTTTTGTGTGTCTGTGTGTGTGTGTGTTTGTGTTACAGTGTTTGTGTTACAGTGTGTGTATTTGTGTGTGTGTGTGTTACAGTGTGTGTGTGTGTTACAGTGTGTGTGTTTTTGTGTATCTGTGTGTATGTGTTACAGTGTGTGTGTGTATCTGTGTGTATGTGTGTGTGTGTGCGCGTGTCCTACTGAGGATGAAGATGATGTCATCATAGATCAATAACCTGGTTTGAGTCGCGTCGGCCATCTTGGACAGTTATGTTCGGCTGCTCCGCTCGGAACAAACGCTTTATTCAGTCGACCCGCTTTCTACATCTGACCACGAAACCTGAACCAACAAGTAGCAGCGTAACATATTTCTGCTCTACAACCGTACATACTATCATTTAAACACAAGTAACCTTTAGTCATTATTATTATTAATGAAATCAAACAGAACTGAAAAAATAACTGATCAATAACTGTTCATTAACTGATCAATAACTGATCATTAACTGATCAATAACTGTTCATTAACTGATCAATAGCTGATCAATAACTGTTCATTAACTGATCAATAACTGATCAATAACTGTTCATTAACTGATCAATAACTGTTCATTAACTGATCAATAACTGATCATTAACAGATCAATAACTGATCAATAACTGTTCATTAACTGATCAATAACTGATCAATAACTGTTCATTAACTGATCAATAACTGATCATTAACAGATCAATAACTGATCAATAACTGATCAATAACTGCAGCTGTATTGTGTCTCGTTCTCTTCATCAGATTTCTATGAACTCAAACTGGATCCAAACACAATGAACAGAAACCTCAAACTGTCTGATAACAACAGGAAGGTGACACGTGTGGAGGAGGATCAGTCATATCCTGATCATCCAGACAGATTTGATGTCTATCAGCTGCTGAGTAGAAATGTTCTGACTGGTCGATGTTACTGGGAGGTCGAGAGGAGAGGAAACGTTCTTATATCAGTGAGTTACAGAAGAATCAGCAGGAAAGGAGACAGTTATGACTGTATGTTTGGATATAACGATCAGTCCTGGAGTCTGGACTGCTATGATGATCGTTACTCTGTCCATCACAATAACAGACGAACACCCATCTCCTCCTCCTCCTCCTCCTCCTCCTCCTCCTCCTCCTCCTCCTCCTCCTCCTCCTCCTCCTCCTCTAACAGAGTAGCAGTGTATGTGGACTGTCCTGCTGGCACTCTGTCCTTCTACAGAGTCTCCTCTGACACACTGATCCACCTCCACACCTTCAACACCACATTCACTGAACCTCTGTGTGCTGGGTTTGGGTTCTGGTCTCTTGGTTCTGGTTCCTCAGTGTCTCTGTGTGGTCTGTAGGAAGGAGAGTCTCCTCCTGTCAGAGAAACGTTCTCATGTTATTTAGCACCAACCTGATCTCTCACTGGTTGTAAATAGAGTTTCTAAAGCCAACATGGTTTCCACATGACTGACAGTTAGTTAGTCAGTCACATATATCCACATTTAAAAAGCTGTAAAACAGAAGCTGATTTTCTCAGAGCAGATATCTCAGTCTGTTAGAGGACTGTTTGGAGGTTCGGAGGTCGTGGCTTTGATCCTTATGAGTCTCAGTCAATGTTCAAGTCCAACACCCAAAGTGAAACTCAGAAGCTCTCAGAGAGAAAACCACCAGCGGCTCAAAGTTTACTGAAACGTCAAGTTGTGACCGAGCTTTTTAAACATGTTGGAAGAGTTTAGCCACTAACTATAACACACATAATGACAGTAAGTATCTGCTGGCCTAGAGAGGAACTTTGGTCTTTCTCCTCTTATTTGTTTTTTTGGGCTTCTTGTTCAATGACTTGTTTTTTTTTTTTATGTGTGTCTCTACTGGATGTGCATGTACAGCTGTCAATCAACATGATGATTCATCCATTCATAGTTTTGTCTATAAAATGTCAGAAAATAGTGAAAATAGTGTTTTTATTATTTTACTGTTTAGTTTTAACTTGTTTTTACAGTTTAATACTTAGTTTTTATGTAAATCACATTGAATTGACCCAGTGTATGAAATGTGTTATATAAATAAAGCTGTCTTGCCTAAAACGCTGGTTATAATCTCACAGAGTCAAAGGCAGCGTCTTTAAATGTCTCATTGTGTCTGAACTAAAGTCCAGAACATCAAATATTCAGTTTATTATCATGTCAGACAAAGAAAAGCTTGAAAATGACTAAAATGATGATGAAGTGCTGATTTAGTGTTGATGGATAATCAATGAATGGACTAATAGTTGCAGCTCTGGCTGTATGTGAACAGAATATTAGAGGACAAACAGCTGACAGTTTAGCGCCTTACTAAATATCCACAATAAAAAGCTCATTTACAGGATAATTCATCTGTTTCTAATCTTTTCATATGTTTCTTATTTGCTGTTTTTGTGTTTTTACCAAGTAAAGTTGATCATTTGTATGTTTGTGTTACTCAGGCAGAAATACATGTAACTGCTGTATCACCTGTTATGTCCAATAAAAAAGTGAGCTAACAGCCTCCATGTGTTGGAAATATTGTTGAAATAGCTTCTCTCTGCTTCTCTGTCCCTTGTGTTTGGGAGCATTTCACAGAAGTCATTAGTACCATTCTAATAACAATATTTACATATTTTATCATTTAAAAGCACATCATGTAATCTGTGTTCATGAAACTGACAGCATGCAGTTTACCTTTTTGCCACCAGATGGCGCCAAATATCCATTAATGAAGAGTAATACTAGCTACTAGATACATTATAACTGTACTGATCATTAATCAATAATTATTCCTAAAGATGATAATCAGCACATTGATGAGGGTTTGTCCAGTTAATGATATAAAAGCTGAAGATGTTTTACAGGTGATTCATTGATCAAACTGATTAGTTGGGGAAAAAAATAAGAAAAAGAAAAAAATACTGGTTACACAAATTGACACTGGTCATTAAGCCAAAAAAGGGATTTGATGAATAAGTCACAATAATTAACTTCCAATTAACATCAAGAGTTATGAATTTTCAACTGAATTTTATGAGTTATCAGTATTATAGCTCAGGTTTGTAAGTCAGTTGAGTTCAATATAAATTTCAATGTGTGAACTTAACACACATCACCTCTGCTGTGGCGGCAATATTAATGCGCGCTGCAAATAGTCCTGTAAATGTGGTGTTGATGTGATAAAGAAGTGAGAAGAATGATGTGATATTGGGGTAAGTTTGGGGTTGTGTTCCCCATTAACAGAAGAGGACAAAGATCCATTGAGCTGATTGATGACTTTGTAAGTGACTTATAAAGATATACATTGCTGTTACTTTAACATCTATAAACGAAGGCTAGTTGAACGCAGCTTGTTAACGTTACAGTAGTGTAAGTAGATGTAAATGTTTTGTTATTATTAGAGATATTTATTTATTTATTTCACTGGAAATAATGGATACAGGAGTCTTTTCTGGCTGATGGTGAGGACAGTGAGACAGGATGGATCAGCCTTGGTTCTTATACAGTTACATATCTCTGAAATCAGCAATATGTGTCATTTATGGTACAAAGAACAGTATTTAGTACAGTGGAAGGTGGAAGTGAAGAATAGCAGAGAATAACACGTAGTCCTACGAATATGTTTTAATTCTTTTCATTTGGAAAAAAAACAGTCATAAAATGAAGAGAGGTTCTTGTTATATTTGAAAGTTATTACAAGAAACAAGGATGAATATTTATGTTCTATTTACAACTTTAGTCACATAATACTACAAATATAAAATACTTTCTGTCCAATTCCTCTCCACACTCTTTCTTTAAAGTCTTTTTTTTAAAGAAATCTTTATTGTAAAAGAACACAGTATACAGAACAGTATATAAAGGATATAGACAGAGGAATACTCGGGTACATTAAACAAAGATATTCAAAGGTGAACATACATGAAGGGTTTTTATAGACTTTTTGTTTTTGGATTCAGAGATCAGATTTACTTGTTCAGTCTCTTGGAGGAAAAATGCAAAGTGAGTTTTTTTTATTGCTGAATTTACATAAATGTAGAACTTTGCCAGCAGGATCAACACATTTATTACTCATTTATTTTCTTTCTATGTTCTCTGATAAAACTAAATACTACATTCTCCCACCTTAAAGTAAAATCTCTATGAACATGGTTGTAAATCTTCTTGCCAGAAGTTTTCTTTTCACCATGTAGTGATTAGCAGGCTCATATTTATCACTTCCTTCACCTTATTCACTATGAAGTATTTATGAGGAAGCATCCAGACTTTCTTCTAGTTGATGTTACAAATCAAATCCAATAGGACATAACATATGGAATATATAGAGACAATATGTTTCTGAAACAAAGGGATCAGAGTCATCAGCCAGCTCCTCCCTCTTCCTCTTCACACTTTACTTTCACTTTCTCTGACATCGTGCTGCAGATACTTTTCTCCGTCTGAAGGTAATGTAACCGACAGTTTCTGTGTTTTTACACTTTAATGTCTCTTTGTTCGTGTTGTTAGTGCTGACTGCTGTTAGTTTAGCTCCTCACAAACAGCACAAATCTGCACTTTGGTTGTTAAAAATGAACTCAAACTAACGGCTGCAACCTTTCCCGCCATCTTGTGTTTTATGAGTGCGTGTGGAGGAGCAGCTGAGGTGAGTTGATGGTCAGTAGTTGAACAGTGTTGTTATTATTGTGTCCCTCCACTTACTGATGACTGACGGCTATCAGCCTGTGGAGGAGGCGGAGATGACCCGCTGCTCTTCCCGCTGTCTGACACACTAAATGCGGTGTTACGGTTTAACTGGTGACCGTGTTAACTGGTGACTTCCCTAAAAACGCCTTTGTAGTTTAATCCTTTTTAAACTACATACTTATCGGTGTTTTAATATCTAAGTATGTAACCATTAATGTAAGTTCAGTTGTGTTCAGAAGACTCATTCACCTCTCGTAACGTATCTTAAAATGTGGGAAAGTCACCAGTTAACACGGTCACCAGTTAGACCGAAACACCGGACAGCCGCTGGAGAACAGCTGTGAGTGTGTGTGTCTACAGCTGAATATAGACTGTTTCTATTGATACTACAGGACTGATGTGGAGCCAGCAGGGGGGTGAGGGGCTTCACTTCTTTTATTCAATAAATACTGTAGTATTCACAAAGACAGCACTCATCTTATTGACACTCCTCCAACATGAACTAGTGTCGCTTCTTGATGGAAACGTGTCATCAAATGTGTTGAAGCTCTTTATTGAGACTCACTCATTTAGTTTGAAACTCTTTATGAGTTTTTTGGAAGGATCCATCTGCTTTTATAACTTATAGTACATTCACTACAGTACTGTACTGAAGTACAATCTGCAGTACTTGTACTTCCTTTTCCTGTTACTTTATACTTCCTCTCCACTACATTACAGAGGAGATATTTGACTTTTTACTCCACTACATTTTTACACAGCTATGATTCAGATTTGAAATGTAAAAAGAAATGATCCGTCTATAAAATATGATAAAGTGTGAAGTTAGCCTCAGACATCAGTGTCTTCAGTATAACATCACAGCATCAATAAAAACAGATCCATCAATCAAATGATCATCATTATAAAAGTGAGCATATAGAGTAACACTCACTGTTATTGATGAAACTACATAAAAACAGTTAAAAGTAGCTCCAACATAAAGCTCTACATGTTAATGCATCACACTCAGTTACTGTTGATACTTAATGTACATTTACTTCCAATAATACTTGTGTACATTATGGATGCAGGACTTTTACTAGTAATAGAGTATGTTTACAGGATGCTATTTGTACTTTAACTGAAGTCAATGATGTGAATCCTTCCAAATGCTTCTATAAGTCATGTGAGAACTGTGGGAAGTCCTTCATGCTGCTTTTAGACGTCAAAGTACAAACTGTAATCTTTGGTCTTTGTCTGCATGTTCCAGGTCTAGATGCTGTTATCAAGAGTTATTAAACAGTGTAAACATCTGAATTACAAGCTTTCAGTAGAAAATGACTCAAATGCAACAACAACAATGTTATCCTAAAAAACTGAAATGAATGAATCAGCTGGAAGAATATGAGTATAACAGCCTCTATGTTACATATAAATAATGACTTTAATTAGAGTCCTTTACAGGAAACTTACAGACTCATTAAATGTGAATATTAGGTGTTCATTAAATAATGTTTAAATGTTGATAGAGGGGAAATGATGAAATGTTATATTGAAGGCTTGAGGTGCAATAAATTCCATCACAGTTGTTGCATCTCAAATAATCTGCTGCTGTTTGTTGCATAAAGTCATTTTGTGCAGAGACTCTGTAGTCGCTCTCAGTCCTTCTGCCTGTCAGTGAATGTAAATCCTCCTCCATGAATCATGTGTGCTGCTCTTCACTTCACTGCAGCTTCATGACGCCATCTAGTGGACTGATAGTAGAAGTACAGCAGCTGATGGCAGCTTGCTCTGCCTCACACTGCTGTCTGGCTGCATTCACACTGATATATAACAGAGAATAACAGCCAATCACAGGAGGAGCAGCTGATATTTAGGATGTGACAGGAGAAATGATGTAAAGGATGATCTGTGTTTCCTCTCCAGATGAAGGTAGAAAGTGTGTGTGACTGATGTGGATGTGACTTCAGCAGCATGGATCAGAGTGAGGACAGAGAGGAGGGAGTCCCTCCCTCTAAAAGCTCTCTGTGTGGGGAACATGACAGCCAGACCAAAGCTCAGAGGTGAGATGAGGATCTCTAACTGTCCATCACTGTTCTCCACCCTCATTATTCACACTCAAAGCTCTGTGTGTGTTGTGTAGAAGCCCAGAGTTGGATAGACCAGACTCTGCTGGACCTGGACCTGGACCTGGACCTGGACCTGGACCTGGACCTGGACCTGGACCTGGACCTGGACCTGGACCCAGCTGTGTGTCTATGAAGAGTGATCGGTCAAAGGGTCAAATCATTAATTTTAAAGAACAACGTCCAGCTGCAACAAGGTAAACTGTCACTAAATATTAAATGTAACTGACTCAGTTTGAAATGTTTTTATTGAAGGTTTTTATCAAACTTCTCTTTTCAGATTTGATCATTATTTATGAGAAAAACTGCAAAATCAAACATTTTACTGCAATAATCCAGAATCTCTCCTGGAGGGAAGTGTTGGTGATTGAACCTGAACTCAGCTGTGAGTCCTTCAGAGCGACCGCTCCAAATATGATTTGATTGATTTTAAACAACAACGTTCATCTGATTAAAAGTAAATAGTTCTCAGTATTAAAATCAGGTTATTGGACAATATGAGTTAAAACCTGAATCAGGATAAATAGTTCTCAGTTGAATTATTTGAGATTTGGATCATTTATTGATATTTCTGATCCATAATGATCCATAATGTTGGTAATTAGATCATTTCAGTTTGTTGCTGTTTTTATTAAAACTGTTCAAATTCAACAGGTTTGAAAGAAGAATTCACTTCTCAAACTATCATTTCTATTGATTGATGATCATTTCATAGTGATGATGGACAGAGATCAGTGTGAATGTACTGTTCTCCCTGCGCGTTATGTACTTTGTGTACGTTATCACAGTTAAACGGTCAGCCAAACTCAGATATACATTTTGAGCCAGGATCAGAGCGTCTTGCTGCCTTTATTTCCTTTCTTTTAGGTGAAATACCACGAGTGAAACTGCAAATAGAAGACAATACAAACCTTAGTTTCCTTTACAGCGTGTTGCTAATAAACAGTATAAGCTAAATAACTACACGGCACAAATAAGCTGTTTACATTAACAGTAGGCTGATATACATCGTTGCTAAGCAACGCACACTTTACATTCGCTCTCAAATTACTTTTAGCACAACTTCTTGCATGACTTCCCAGTCAATAAACATCAGACGTTACAGTACTGAACTTAACATTACATATTCATTTTCATTCCTATCAAATATCAAATTATCAAACTTACAGCCATTGCTTTCGTGAGCGTCTTTCTTATTGCTGGTTGCTAGGTTACCGCAAGTATAAACAGTTAAGTAGCCTTCAAAATAAAATTCCAGATCAGGTGTGTGTGTGTGTGTGTGTGTGTGTGTGTGTGTGTGTGTGTGTGTGTGTGTGTGTGTGTGTGTGTGTGTGTGTGTGTGTGTGTGTGTGTGTGTGTGTGTGTGTGTGTGTTTCTCATGCAGAATTTCTTACCATACATTTAATCTAATACATTAATTAAATCATTTCAAGTACCTTAAATCATGAAAATTCTTCTGAGAGCAGAACAGTGAATGTTGGAGTGGGTACGAGGGCCGGGGCCCCTCATCACTGTTTACAAGAAATGTCTTTAAAACATCAGGAAATTAAGGATGAAACTTCATTGGTTGTGTTTAATGATTGCATCATTATACTTTGATATTTATTAAATATGTTGCAGCCGCTGGTTTCACCACCCAGCGAGCACACTGACTGACCCAAAACAAACACACCCACAACCTTTTATTTACTATACTGTATTAAAATGAGCCTCCACCCAAAATGTGTCTCTGAGTATCACTCAGCTCCTGTAAGCTCATTAAAAGTTGGTAGTTTCCTTCTCAGAGACCAGCAGCTGTTGTCAGCTTGGGTTCTTGTCAGTTTCAGAGTACACTGTTAATACTAGTCTCTGACAGGATGAGCTAAAGGAAGCAGTGTGTTAACCACATCAAACAACTGCAGGAGAAGCAATAGTATCACTAACAGGCTGAAGGACTGTCAACAGAAATGTCTGCAGAACAGAGAATTATCCAGACAGCTGCTCATCGTCACAGCATCTTTAATAAAGACCAAACAAACGTTTTATTTACATTCATTCATTTGGCAGATGCTTTTATCCAAATGAGGTTCAATCCAAGACAGTAGATGAAGGAGAAGCCTTAGACAATAAGAACCCAACACTCATTTACCAGCAGCTGAGATTTAAGGAGTTCATGCATCTGTGTCCTCGGCTGAGTGTCAGCTTCACCCCTCCAGGTGCTGCACACTGCACTGAATACAGCTCTACTCATACAGTTAATCATGTTTAAGGTTAACAGTGTATTCATATAAAACTAGCAGGATACTACTGTGTTGTGTACAGTAGGTGTATTAAATCACTGACAGATTTAGTGTCAGTGTGTTCTGGGTGCTGAGCAGAATGTATCTTGTGTTTCTATCAGGAGGAAGCTGGACCAACCTGAACCCAGCTGTGTGTCTATGAACAGTGATTGGTCTATGGATCTTCCTAATACCTTCAAAGATGGACGCCACTCTGATGATCACAGGTGAGGATTTCAAACAGATAAAAACATAATGATGTTTTCATCACTCTTATCAAGTCTCCTGTTTTTAAACCTTTATTGACTCAGACAAAGTTCTCTGAGCAGCGTTCACACTCACACAGTCAGACACATTGACACTGGGAGTTGCCCAGTACAACCAGTCTCATACAACCACACACTGGTTGTAGCTGCCTTCAGCAGTGTGCAGTGAGGGAGGGAGATCTTCATGAAGGGTTGGTGAGAGCTGTTGGGACTAAACCAAAGTGACTCTGAGCTGTTGATTCTCAGTGGGATCAGCAGGACTAGTAAAGCTTTACCACTACAGGGACTCATCTGATTCTCTGTTCACATCCAAATATCACTTGATGGACCTTTAGCTTGTGTTTGTCTCTGTGTGGACAGACATAATGTGAGCTCATTCTTCATGATTCCTCCACAGAGTGGACCAGGAGAGCTCAGAGGTTCCCAGTGGTCAGTCTGCCCAGCAGCATCAAACACACCTGGACTCCATATTTATGGTCTGTACATGTACAACAACTACTTTTACATCTATTGTGTTCACAATCATCTCCATGCTGCACTTTGTAGACCAGTGGATTGTCAGTGTGTCCAACATGGATCTGATGTTTGCTTCATGATGTTAGTTTGATTGTGTCATTCATATATTATTCTGTTCCAGCTGCTGGAGGAGAACATCGTCACTTTTGTGAAGAACGAGCTGAAGAAGATGCAGAAGGTTCTGAGTTCAGATTACCCAGAATGCTTAGAGAGTCAGAGTGAGGATGAGGAGGTGTTGAACTGTGAGGAGAAAGAGCAGAGGAGGAGAAGCAGAGACGCATTTCTGAAGATCACACTGCACTTCCTGAGGAGAATGAAGCAGGAGGATCTGGCTGAGCGTCTGCAGAGCAGTAAGAGGATTTTAACAGATTTAACATGATGGAGAGGAAATGGAGGCAACGTGGGAGAGGTTTATATTTCAAACTCTGCTGTTAATATGATGCACACATCTGCATCAGATCTATGAATTCTTCTGAGCTGAAAACAGTCAGAAACTGTTTGTCCACAACTGATGAGCTGAATAGATTTCATAGTGAGGAAAATATAAACATCTGCAGTTTAATGTTTACATTCTACCAATTTACTGTAGAATCACCTGATTGATTTCATTTGTTGTTTGTTCATTCAGGAACTCCTGCTGGCAGGTGTCGACGTAAACTCAAGACTAACCTGCAGAAGAAGTTCCAGTGTGTGTTTGAGGGGATCGCTAAAGCAGGAAACCCAACCCTTCTGAATCAGATCTACACACCGCTCTACATCACAGAGGGAGGGACTGCAGAGGTCAATGATGAACATGAGATCAGACAGATTGAAACAGCATCCAGGAAACCAGACAGACAGGAAACAACAATCACACAAGAAGACTTCTTTAAAGCCTTACCTGGAAGAGATGAACCAATCAGAACAGTGATGACAAAGGGAGTGGCTGGCATTGGGAAAACAGTCTTAACACAGAAGTTCACTCTGGACTGGGCTGAAGACAAAGCCAACCAGGACATACACTTCACATTTCCATTCACTTTCAGAGAGCTGAATGTGCTGAAAGAGAAAAAGTACAGCTTGGTGGAACTTGTTCATCACTTCTTTACTGAAACCAAAGAAGCAGGAATCTGCAGGTTTGAAGAGTTCCATGTTGTGTTCATCTTTGACGGTCTGGATGAGTGTCGACTTCCTCTGGACTTCCTCAACAATAAGAACCTGACTGATGTTACAGAGTCCACCTCAGTGGATGTGCTGCTGACAAACCTCATCAGGGGGAAACTGCTTCCCTCTGCTCGCCTATGGATAACCACACGACCTGCAGCAGCCAATCAGATCCCTCCTGAGTGTGTCGCCATGGTGACAGAGGTCAGAGGGTTCACTGACCCACAGAAGGAGGAGTACTTCAGGAAGAGATTCAGAGATGAGGAGCAGGCCAGCACCATCATCTCCCATATCAAGACATCACGAAGCCTCCACATCATGTGCCACATCCCAGTCTTCTGCTGGATCACTGCTACAGTTCTGGAGGATGTGTTGAAAAGCAGAGAGGGAGGAGAGCTGCCCAAGACCCTGACTGAGATGTACATCCACTTCCTGGTGCTTCAGTCCAAACTGAAGAACA
This sequence comes from Scomber scombrus, assembly GCF_963691925.1. Taxonomy (NCBI): domain Eukaryota; kingdom Metazoa; phylum Chordata; class Actinopteri; order Scombriformes; family Scombridae; genus Scomber; species Scomber scombrus. The sequence goes on from NC_084989.1 coordinate 24,812,601, forward strand.
TGAAGTATGATGGAGGAGCTGGGACAGATCCACACTGGAATAAAAAGAGCAGGAAGATGATTGAGTCTCTGGGAAAACTGGCTTTTGAGCAGCTGCAGAAAGGCCACCTGATCTTCTATGTATCAGATCTGACAGAGTGTGGCATCGATATCACAGCAGCCTCAGTGTGCTCAGGAGTGTTCACAGAGGTCTTTAAAGAGGAGAGAGGGCTGTACCAGGACAAGGTGTTCTGCTTCGTCCATCTGAGTGTTCAGGAGTTTCTGGCTGCTCTTCATGTCCATCTGACATTCATCAAGTCTGGAGTCAATCTGCTGGCAGGAAAACAAACAACATCCCAGACACGTTTCTACCAGAGTGCTGTGGACGAGGCCTTAAAGAGTCCAAATGGACACCTGGACTTGTTCCTCCGCTTCCTCCTGGGTCTTTCACTGCAGACCAATCAGACTCTCCTACAAGGTCTGATGACACAGACAGGAAGTAGCTCACAGACCAACCAGGAAACAGTCGAGTACATCAAGGAGAAGCTCAGTGAGAATCTGTCTGCAGAGAGAAGCATCAATCTGTTCCACTGTCTGAATGAACTGAATGATCGTTCTCTAGTGGAGGAGATCCAACGGTACCTGGGATCAGGAAGTCTCTCCACAGATAACCTGTCTCCTGCTCAGTGGTCAGCTCTGGTCTTCATCTTACTGTCATCAGAAAAAGATCTGGACGTGTTTGACCTGAAGAAATACTCTGCTTCAGAGGAGGCTCTTCTGAGGCTGCTGCCAGTGGTCAAAGCCTCCAACAAAGCTCTGTAAGTACACAGATGGTTTGATTTATTCATCATTAATTAAATATTCTGCTGTCTTTAAAATAAGTAACTTCTTGCTTGTTTTCTGTTTCTTCATTTTTCCTTTCCAGGCTGAATGGCTGTAACCTCTCAGAGACAAGCTGTGCAGCTCTGTCCTCAGTTCTCAGCTCCCAGTCCTCTAGTCTGAGAGATCTGGACCTGAGTCACAACAACCTGCAGGTTTCGGGAGTGAAGCAGCTTTCTGCTGGACTGGAGAGTCCACACTGTGAACTGGAATCTCTCAGGTCAGATCATGTTTGTCTCAACTGATTCACAGTTTAGAAAATCTGACATGTTTCTTTACTTTAACTTCATGAACAGTTCAGCACACAGATATCATCTTTGACTGATATAAAGAAGCTCATCCTGCTTTGGTTCCATGTGATTTAAATTACTGTATTACTATTTATTCTGATTACTCCATTATTAACTGTCACATCTCCTAGCTGGTGCTTGGCAGAGATTATATATCATCACAGTTTAGACTTATTTCAACACAAATATTGTTGTCTTGTTCATTATTGTCTCTTCAGACTGACTGACTGTAACCTCTCAGAGAGAAGCTGTGCAGCTCTGTCCTCAGTTCTCAGCTCCCAGTCCTCTAGTCTGAGAGATCTGGACCTGAGTAACAACAACCTGCAGGATTCAGGAGTGAAGCAGCTTTCTGCTGGACTGGAGAGTCCACACTGTACACTGAAGACTCTCAGGTCAGGATTCATCAACCTGTTTAGTTTAGAATACACGTATAATAAAGTAAATAATCACACGTTCTTCTTTTCTTCATCTGTCAACCAAAAGGTGAAATAAATAAACAAATGAAGCAGTTTCTGAGCAAAAAGGTGAAGGCTGAAGCATTTGCTCATAACACCGACCCTTTTTACATGAGTCTTTAGAGTAGATCCCAATGTACATAACAAACACAAAACATTTATAACCTGTTCAACTGATGAACATTTCAAATCTGACTTACTTCAGAGGATAAACATTAAACCTGTGTAGGATTGTCTCTGCTGATGTGATTTGTCAAACCAGTTTTTTGTAAACTTCAGCAGCAGAGAATTATTTTCTATGCCGATTTTATTGTTTTCTTTTGTTTTTGTTGATGAATTATTAAACACCACTGATGATTTTACAGATTTGGCTAACATGTCATTGTACCGGTCTGTAAATTGAACAGTCATGTGATAATTAGCAGATAACTAAATTGACCTCACATATCATGGCATTTAAGTGAGCTGTTGCAGGATCATTTCCATGTAGTTTCTGTCTTATACACCACAGTAATCAAGAATCAAGATACTAGTTGAACATTTTGAAAGTCTAATTTCTTGCCTGTTTATGTCCTACTTTTACACCTTCAGTAACACAGTGATGCTTTTTAAAAAGGCGTCCAACCATCACAGTGTTTTTTGGCCAACCAGTGGTTCCACTCGATGAATCTGAGCTTCATCTTCAGAGCAGTGGGTGTTCGGTTCCCTCTGGAGCCGTATCTGTTCTCCTTATAAGTACGCCAGGCTCTCTCAGTGTGTATGAGACGCTGTCTGTAGATGCTCAAAGTGTCTCTGATGGTTGACTTGATAATGGATGTAAACAACCTGCAAACGTTTTGATTGTGAGCCTCAACATGACTAAAAAAGAATTTAAGTGAACCAGATAAAGTAGAACATCCTTAAGAATACTGCACCTATAATAATGAGTTATTTACTTATTCTTATTTTACAGTATCAAGAATCCAGTCAGACTGATTTTATATTATTCTCAATGATTTCATACGACTCAGAGAAAATGCTCCGATGTGTTTAGTAGCATTTACTTTTAGCATCATTAGGCTACCGTAGCTGCTCCTCCTACTTCAGGCTTTCAGTGTAGAGACCTGAGGTCAACCTGCTCCTCTCCTCATCTCCTACTGCTGACTGTGAGAAGCTGTTAGTTCACTAACTTGAACAACAAGGTTAATGATCCACACGCTGACATTACATCATTGACATGTAAATAAGTGATGTTTGTTTGTGTGTAGGTGTGCAGCATCGTGTCGTTCCTGGTAAGATGCCACACACACTTTCTAGTTTCATGTAGAGTGAAGTTCTCCCACACTTTACACGATACCGGCTCTGCTCAGCTCCGTCTGAGACATAGTGACGCATCAATCACACAACGAATCCATAATAAAATTTGTTGCCAAAACTTTTAATAATCCATTTTTATCCATTTGATCGATTCATTGTTGCAGCCCTAGATCATTCATATATTATTTGTTCCTGTTTTTAATGAATTTCTTTATTATTGTGTTGAAATATAAAAAGTGACATTAAACTCGTTGAGTGGTGTGAAGACATTATTATCAGGCCTCAATAAGCAGGCAAGAAATGAGACTTTGAAAATGTTCAATGAGTAACTTGATTGTTGACCGTTGGAGCTGCACAGCCAAGTATTCACAGGGATCCTCCAGCAGCAGTTTCAGGCTAAAGAGCAGACTAGTCTGTCTGGTGGAGACTTTGATGAACCTCTGTGAAGTCACATTTTATATCAGGAGGCTCCTTGATTTTGTGGAGTTTTAAAAAACCTGAAAAGTTGACACAGCACTGTGATAAAAGTGCGTCTTTATTATTCCTTTTGGCAAAAGCTTCACTCTTCATAAACACATTAGAATGATTTGAACATTGGGATCACAATGACGAGGTATAAACATGGTGCTGAATCTTCCCATCTGGCTGGATGCTCAACTTTCTGGAGCTCCCTGATTCACTTCATCTTTTAGTGAGTTAGTTTGGAGACAGTTTGTTGTTGTATGTGACTGCACACAGCAGTACTCTCACACTGTGTGACATGTGTGTTGTTTTGTGTGTTTGCAGCCTGTCAGGATGTCTGATCACAGAGGAAGGCTGTGCTTCTCTGGCCTCAGCTCTGAGCTCCAACCCCTCCCATCTGAGAGAGCTGGACCTGAGCTACAATCATCCAGGAGACTCAGGAGAGAAGCTTTTGTCTGCTGGACTGGAGGATCCACACTGGAGTCTGGACACTCTCAGGTATGGACAGACAATGGTCCAGATGCAAGAATATGTTCGTATTTTTCTTCTTAAATCTGTCGTACTTTTTTCGTGAGGTGGAATTTACGAGTGTTCCACGTTGGATTCACCAAACACTCGTATCACCAGGAAACAGTCGTAAATGACATTCGTAAACATGAAGAATCCCACCTGTTCTAAATGAACGCGCGTTCCCGAGAATAGTAAATTAACATGAATGACGCCCCAAAATACCAAATAAGGTCAGACGACCGGCAGGTTGTGGAGAAGCTCCATTCATGAAAATGGCACTAAAGACTAAGAATAAGAACTTTACGAGCTCTCAGACTGAGGTCCCGCTCTCAGAAATAGATCAACAGAAACACAGATTATTATTTAGTGTTAGTGGAATTAAAGGTCCTGAGAAAGACAAAGAACGAGGAAAAATGACCCGTGCTGTGAACGCTGTCTCAGCTGTTGCACTGTTACAGAAATAAAAACAAAAATGATTTAACATGAATTATGCCAGGGGATGTCATCAGCCAGGGAGTTAAACTATTACTTCAATAAGCAATATTTCGGGGGGGCGTGGTTATGGCGCTGAACTGAGCAGACGTCTTTTTGTGAGCTCCTGGCTATATTCTTGAAAAATCCTGTAAACTTTCCTTTAACTGCACAAACACTGATAACTTTCATTCGTGGCGACTTGATACTGCATACCCGCGACAATATGCCGAAAAAAAACAAATCTAAAGCACACCTTTCTCAGTGTGAAGAAGACGACGTCTCAGATGCTATTAGCTTAGCTAACTCAGAGTGTGATGCTAGCCTCGTGCGACTGCCTCGTGAGGACTACGTGGACACTGGATCGGCCCAAAACATGGACGTCATTCAGATACTCGATGGGATCAGAAATGACTTTTCCACAAAGATTGATGTGGTCCTTAAAGCCATTCAAGACGTTAAGAGGGACGTGCAGGACTTCTCGACGCGCATGGATGAAGCAGAAGTGCGCATTAGCACCGTAGAAGACACAGTCAACTCAGAGAAAGGCAAGGCTGACGCGCTAGCTAAACAGGTGTCTCTCCTCACAAACAAACTTGACGAGCTCGAAAACCGCTCGCGTCGTTCAAACCTACGGATAGTTAACGTGCCGGAGAGGATGGAAGGAAACGACGCGGTAGCTTTCCTGGAGAAGTGGCTCCCAGAAGTGCTGGGACCAGCAACATTCCCGAGTCCACCTCTCATTGAAAGAGCACACAGGTTGCCCGGCCGGACACAACCTAATCGATCGACCACACCGAGGGTCATCATCGTGAAGTTTTTAAACTTCCAGGATAAAGTCCGTGTGATGCGAGCTTCCAGGGCCAAAGGCAAAGTTATCTACGCCGGTCAAGTGATCATGTTCTTCCCGGATCTTTCGGCGGAGCTCCACCGTCGCAGGAGGGGTTTCGACCAGGTGAAACAGCAGCTGAGGTCGATGAACATACGGTACGGAATAATTTACCCAGCCAAGCTACGAGTGTCGTCTGATGGACAAACACGTGAGTTTGAAACCCCAGCAGATGCTGAAAAATTCATCAAAGGGTTACAGAACACAGAGGACTCACAGGTGAACTAAAATGAACTGCTGAATCCTTTATTATCCACCTATAACAGCTATAGCTTGTTATTGATGGCTTTATGGGCCAGTAACACACACACGTGAATGCTGTTTATTCTCTTTTTTCTGTGGAGACTTTTCTGTTTTGTATAGGCTACATAATTGTATTATTCCCTCAGTCTCCTCAGATGTAAATACGCTTTTTATTTACTATTTATACAGAGACTACCACGCGCCCTTTTTAAGTGGGCTGTCACTCGTTTTGTTTTGTTTTTTGAAAAGTGGTTATTCAGTGTACTGTCGGCCTTCCCGAATGGAAGTTAAGCTGCAAGAAAGACTAGATGAACATACTTGTTTGTGTATATATATATACATATATTTTTTTTATTTATTTTTTGCCAGGGGACACAATTGTCCTGTTTATGTTGTTCGGTCTGTTATTAGGACTGCTTGGTTTGGTCTAACTGCTCCCTTGTTTACACTGGATCAGTGTGTGCACTTAACTGCACCCCAAGGTCAGGGGGAGGGTGGGGAAAGGACTGTCTTGTTCAGGTTGACAGCTAAGGGGTATTGTTCATGGCAGGGTTTAAGTGTTTTTTTGTTTTGTTTTTTTTTTTTCTTTTTTGTTTTTTTTTTTTTTCTATTTTTTTCTTTCTTTCTTTCACATCATGTGGTATTCTACAGGTACACTCCCAAAATGTCACATAGAGATGCTCATCAGGTTTACCAACAACTAAAAGATGATTCTATGCTGTACAATCTGGTGTATTAGTAAGATTAGATGACTGCAAATAAGAATTTTAAATTCACTTCATGGAATGTTAGAGGGATGGTAAAGTTGACTAAATTAAAACAGGTAATTACCAGGCTTAAACAACTTAAGTCATCAATAGTGTTTATCCAGGAAACTCATTTACTCAGAGAGGACTTAGTGAAAGTACGTAGGAGATGGCCAGGCAAAGTAGTAGCATCCTGTTTCCCTTCTCATTCGAGAGGGGTTATGGTGTTAATTCATAATTCGGTGCCTTTTCAAATAAATAACACTATTTATGATAAAACTGGTAGATATTTGGTGGTTCAAGGGACTCTCTTGAGAGAAAGTATTAATTTGGTTAATATATATGGCCCAAACGATGATAACCCATCATTTTTTGAGAATTTATTTTTGCTTTTGGCCACCCTCCCTGGTAAGATAATATTGGCAGGTGACTTAAATTGTGCTTTAGACCCGAAACTGGATCGCTCTGCAGGGATAGATACATCCCATTCCCAAACAAGAAAGAAAATTCAACAATATATGAAAGACCTGAACCTTTGTGATCCTTGGAGAAATCAAAACCCCAACAAAAGAGAATTCTCATGCTACTCGGCAGTATTTAAAACCCACTCCCGAATAGATTATTTTTTAATTTCCTCATCTCTGCTACCTAGTATAACAAATTGTGTATATGATAGTATTGTTTTATCTGATCATGCCCCAACCTCACTATTTTACAACGTCGAACAAGTGTATAGACATCCAACCAAGTGGCGATTACACCCTAAATGGTTACAAGATTCTGACTTTATAAAATTTGTAGGAGAACATATTGATCTCTACTTCTCTATAAATACGAATCAAACATCTGCAACCATTAGATGGGAAGCTTTTAAAGCATATATTAGAGGACAAATGATAAGCTTCACCAGCTCTAAATTTAACAAATTCAAACAGAATATGAATGAATTAGACTCAAAAATTAGAGAATTAGAGAGAGAGGTTAGCATAGATAATTCGACACAAAAAAAACAAGAATTACTGACCCTTAAAGCAAAATATGAGGAGCTCTCCATGCTTAAGGCTGAGGATGGTATAATAAGACTGAAACAAACTTTTTATGATCAGGGCGAAAAGCCAGGTAAACTGCTAGCCTGGCAGATTAAGAAAATTGAATCTGACAGAGCCATCAATACAATTAGGAATGAACAAGGAGAATTAACTACAGATCCCACAGAAATCAATAACACCTTTGTCTCATATTATAAAACCCTTTATAATTCTGACAACCCTCGAGACCTGGTAAACCAAAACAATTTCCTCGATGGATTGGTCATTCCCTGTATTTCTGAGAGTACAAAAACTGAACTAGAGAGGGAATTAAATTTGAATGACATTTCTAACGCCATTACAAACATGAGAGGAGGTAAAGCTTCGGGTCCAGATGGGCTTCCGATAGATATTTACAAATTATTTAAAACAAAATTAATAGCCCCGTTATTAGATGTTTATTTTGAATCCTTTAAAACAGGTTCCCTCCCCGTTTCGTTACGTAGTGCTCTGATCACTCTTATTCTAAAACCAGGCAAAGTGCCAACCGAACGCGGTTCTTATAGACCCATATCACTTTTAAATTCAGATGCAAAGATTATTGCTAAGGTTTTAGCCATGAGACTCGAGAGGGTTCTACCAGCCATTATACATGGATACCAGAATGGTTTTGTGCAAAAGCGGCAGGGGTTCCACAATGTGAGGAGAGTTCTTAACATAATTCACGAGTGTGAAGAGTCCCCTGACACTGCAATATTATCAGTCGACGCCGAAAAGGCGTTCGACCGAGTTGAATGGCCCTATCTACTCGAGTTGCTTGGGCGGTTTGGATTTGGTGATTACTTTTGTAGATGGGTCGAAATTTTATTTGTTGACTCCTCTGCAATGGTATCTACTAACTATCTCATCTCTCAGCCTTTTGAGTTATTTCGAGGTACAAGGCAAGGGTCACCAATTTCACCTCTTCTTTTTGTAATAGCCATGGAACCATTAGCAATAGCGATCAGATGACACCCCTTAATTCATGGTATTAAGATTGGGGACTTAGAACACAATACAGCAATGTACGCTGATGATACTATTATATTCTTATCTCAACTTGCAGAATCAATACCATCTCTCTTAGAGTTGTTTGGTCAATTTGGGAGTATCTCTGGGTTTAAAGTGAACAAAGAAAAGTCATCTATTATGTTTTTAAATGGAAATGAGAGGAAGAAACCTTTAGTGTCACATCCATTTGTGAATGCCACAGAGGGATTTAAGTACTTGGGCATCAAAATAACCCCTAAAATAAATAATCTTAGTTCAGCCAATTATGAGCCCATGTTACAGGGTGTGACAGAAGAGATCACGAGATGGACAACATTACCTCTTTCTATATTGGGAAGAATAAACATAGTAAAGATGACTATACTACCAAAATTTTTATTTATCTTTCAATCAATTCCACTAGCCCCTCCTCCTTCTTTTTTTCTCAAGACCAGAAAGCTTCTTTCCAATTTCATCTGGAACAATAGGAAGCCAAGACTCAGACTCTCCCTTCTATATCTACCTTATGATAGGGGGGGGCTACAGCTGCCAAATCTAGAATGGTACTATTGGGCTGCTCAGTTGAGGGCCACAATGTTTTGGTTCTCTAAAGATGTTTTCATGCCCTGGTTAGAAATTGAAAAACGGTCCTCAAAAGGTTTTTCATTGAATAGCTATCTATATTCAGCTTCTTTTAAAACATTAAAGAAAGATACTACTAATCCTTTTGTAAAAAACACCATTATTGTTTGGCATGTGGTACAAAAACTGTTGTGTGACTCTCCAGGATTATCCTGTTTCGCCCCGATCTGGGGGAATGCTAACTTCGCCCCGGCAAAGAATGACTTGGGTTTTAAAACGTGGATGAACAAGGGCATAGTAGAATTGCAGGATGTATATGATGATTTTACTCTAATGTCATTCAATGAGTTAAAAGCAAAGTTTGATATACCACAGAAACACTTCTTTAAGTATTTACAACTTCGAAGTTTTATTCTGGCACATTTAAACAACTCGGTGCAACAACCTCCATTATCCACCTTAGAAACACATATTACAAAAAGCTGTTTTGGGAAAAGGCTGGTCTCCCGGTTTTATAATATGCTGGTTGAAAACCATAAGGAAAACTCTGATAGTAAGAGGCGGGAGTGGATACGTGACTTACAAGAAGACATTTCACTCAGTGAATGGGGTAAAATATGTTTAAAAACACATACTCAAACCATCAACACTCGATTGAGAATGATACAATTTAATTGGATAATGCGAATATATATTTCCCCTGTACAATTAAATAAATTTGATCCTAATATACCTGATCTTTGTTATAAGTGTAAAAACCACCAGGGCACATTATTTCATTGTTTATGGAAATGTGAAGAGATTCAAAAGTTTTGGAGCTCAATATTAAAGTATATCTCTCAAATCACTACTTCCCCTGTACCCCTATGCCCTAAGTTATGTATTTTAGGCATTTATCCAGAGGACTGTAATTTATCCGGCAAAGAAAGAAAAATGGTTGATCTTTGTTTACTGCAGGCCAAACGCTGTATTGCATTATGTTGGAAGAATGTTAATGGCCCCTCTTTTACCCAATGGTTGAATAACTTAACATCAAGTTTGGCTCTTGAGAAGCTGACCTATATTGTTAGAAAGAGGGCGTCTGAATTCTATGACATTTGGAAGATATTTTTGGAACTGTTGAAAGATGGAGATTTGGAGGAGGCAATGGGAGAATGAGATAATAAAAATATTTAATGTGTTGATAGGAGTGTATGATGTAACCTATATTAAGAATATTATTATTATTAATAATTTATTATCATTACCATTTTATATGATTATTTTTTTATTTATGTATTTATTATTTATTGCTCAGTAATTTCTCTGACCAATTTGTCTATTTAATTTATCCCTTTTTAATTATTTATTTTATTATGACAAGTTATTTATTTACTTTTTCTGTATTCTATTAGTATTTTCATTATTATTTGTATTACTGCCATATGTTTTAAGTGTTCTATGTTGTTGTATGAATGTAAAAACCAATAAAGATATGTTTAAAAAAAAAAAAAAAAAAAAAAGCAATATTTCAATTAAATGAATAACAGTTATTAATAAATAGTCAGTTTATATTGTGGACAAGTCGCTTTGTAGTTTCGGCTGCTAATATTTATATTGTACGCTTGCATAATATCATAGTTTCAATTGTCAATTCAAATGACTGATATATCTACCTACATTGTTAAATAGCCTACTTCTTTATACTAAATAGCCTAATTATTTTACAAACAGAGTAATGTCATCATGATTATGGATTCAGAAGTGCAATTTAATGAACGGGACATAGTA
>NC_084989.1:24828228-24840728 GCF_963691925.1 Scomber scombrus
AATAGCTGATCAATAACTCATCAATAACTCATCAATAGCTGATCAATAACTCATCAATAACTCATCAATAGCTGATCAATAACTGATCAATAACTCATCAATAACTCATCAATAACTGATCGATGGCTGATCAATAGCTGATCAATAAGTGATCAATAGCTGATCAATAGCTGATCAATAGCTGATCAATAACTCATCAATAACTGATCAATAGCTGATCAATAAGTGATCAATCACTGATTCAACAACTGATCAATAGCTGATCAATAACTCATCAATAACTCATCAATAGCTGATCAATAACTCATCAATAACTGATCAATAGCTGATCAATAACTCATCAATAACTCATCAATAGCTGATCAATAACTCATCAATAACTCATCAATAGCTGATCAATAACTCATCAATAACTCATCAATAGCTGATCAATAACTCATCAATAACTGATCAATAACTCATCAATAACTGATCGATAGCTGATCAATAGCTGATCAATAAGTGATCAATAGCTGATCAATAGCTGATCAATATCTGATCAATAACTCATCAATAACTGATCAATAGCTGATCAATAAGTGATCAATCACTGATTCAACAACTGATCAATAGCTGATCAATAACTCATCAATAACTCATCAATAGCTGATCAATAACTCATCAATAACTGATCAATAGCTGATCAATAACTCATCAATAACTCATCAATAGCTGATCAATAACTCATCAATAACTCATCAATAGCTGATCAATAACTCATCAATAACTCATCAATAGCTGATCAATAACTCATCAATAACTGATCAATAACTCATCAATAACTGATCGATAGCTGATCAATAGCTGATCAATAAGTGATCAATAGCTGATCAATAGCTGATCAATAGCTGATCAATAACTCATCAATAACTGATCAATAGCTGATCAATAAGTGATCAATCACTGATTCAACAACTGATCAATAGCTGATCAATAACTCATCAATAACTCATCAATAACTCATCAATAGCTCATCAATAACTCATCAATAACTCATCAATAGCTGATCAATAACTAATCAATAACTCATCAATAGCTGATCAATAACTCATCAATAGCTGATCAATAACTCATCAATAACTCATCAATAGCTGATCAATAACTCATCAATAACTCATCAATAGCTGATCAATAACTCATCAATAACTCATCAATAGCTGATCAATAACTCATCAATAACTGATCAATAACTCATCAATAACTCATCAATAACTGATCGATAGCTGATCAATAAGTGATCAATAGCTGATCAATAGCTGATCAATAGCTGATCAATAGCTGACCAATAACTCATCAATAACTGATCAATAGCTGATCAATAAGTGATCAATCACTGATTCAACAACTGATCAATAGCTGATCAATAACTCATCAATAACTCATCAATAACTCATCAATAGCTCATCAATAACTCATCAATAACTCATCAATAGCTGATCAATAACTCATCAATAACTCATCAATAGCTGATCAATAACTCATCAATAGCTGATCAATAACTCATCAATAACTCATCAATAGCTGATCAATAACTCATCAATAACTCATCAATAGCTGATCAATAACTCATCAATAACTCATCAATAGCTGATCAATAACTCATCAATAACTGATCAATAACTCATCAATAACTCATCAATAACTGATCGATAGCTGATCAATAGCTGATCAATAGCTGATCAATAGCTGATCAATAGCTGATCAATAACTGATCAATAGCTGATCAATAAGTGATCAATCACTGATTCAACAACTGATCAATAGCTGATCAATAACTCATCAATAACTCATCAATAACTCATCAATAGCTCATCAATAACTCATCAATAACTCATCAATAGCTGATCAATAACTCATCAATAACTCATCAATAGCTGATCAATAACTCATCAATAGCTGATCAATAACTCATCAATAACTCATCAATAGCTGATCAATAACTCATCAATAACTCATCAATAGCTCATCAATAACTCATCAATAACTCATCAATAGCTGATCAATAGCTGATCAATAACTCATCAATAACTGATCAATAACTGCAGCTGTATTGTGTCTCGTTCTCTTCATCAGATTTCTATGAACTCAAACTGGATCCAAACACAATGCACAGAAACCTCAAACTGTCTGATAACAACAGGAAGGTGACACATGTGAAGGAGGATCAGTCATATCCTGATCATCCAGACAGATTTGATTACTGTCAGCTGCTGAGTAGAAATGTTCTGACTGGTCGATGTTACTGGGAGGTCGAGTGGAGAGGAAACGTTTATATATCAGTGAGTTACAGAAGAATCAGCAGGAAAGGAAACAGTTATGACTGTATGTTTGGATATAACGATCAGTCCTGGAGTCTGAGCTGCTATGATGGTGGTTACTGTGTCCATCACAATAAGAGACAAACATCCATCTCCTCCTCCTCCTCCTCCTCCTCCTCCTCCTCCTCCTCCTCCTCCTCCTCCTCCTCCTCCTTTAACAGAGTAGCAGTGTATGTGGACTGTCCTGCTGGCACTCTGTCCTTCTACAGAGTCTCCTCTGACACACTGATCCACCTCCACACCTTCAACACCACATTCACTGAGCCTCTGTATGCTGGGTTTGGGTTCTACCGGTCTGTTTCTGGTTCCTCAGTGTCTCTGTGTGGTCTGTAGGAAGGAGAGTCTCCTCCTGTCAGAGAAACGTTCTCATGTTATTTAGCACCAACCTGATCTCTCACTGGTTGTAAATAGAGTTTCTAAAGCCAACATGGTTTCCACATGACTGACAGTTAGTTAGTCAGTCACATATATCCACATTTAAAAAGCTGTAAAACAGAAGCTGATTTTCTCAGAGCAGATATCTCAGTCTGTTAGAGGACTGTTTGGAGGTTCGGAGGTCGTGGCTTTGATCCTTATGAGTCTCAGTCAATGTTCAAGTCCAACACCCAAAGTGAAACTCAGAAGCTCTCAGAGAGAAAACCACCAGCGGCTCAAAGTTTACTGAATGTATAAACTTTGTTTTGTTTAAATTCAGCGATAACTTATTATTGCCAAACCAGTTTTTCAGTATATTTAATTCCTTTTCAGCTGAAGTCAGAAGCTGTTCTAGGTTTTTACCAGAGCAGTAGAGAATGGTGTCATCAGCAAATAAAACACATTTAAACAGTTTGGAAAACATTGCAAATATCATTGATATATAATATGAATCATTTAGGGCCTTTCTTCTTCAGCAGCTTTCAGAAACGTTTTATTTCAACTCTTTAAAGTTTATTTCATGTCGTCTGTTTGAATCTGGATTGAAAATAATTCTCCAAAGAAAATCATCAGATCTGATTTCATGTTTTTTTATTTTGAAGCAAAGAAGAAGTTTTTCTAGCAACTGCTGTTAGTTTGTTTTCTTTGTTCTCTCAGCAATAAACAAACAGTTTCATGTTGTTCATTTCAACTTTAAACTGATTTCATGTTGATGACACAATAAAAAGAACATGAAGGTTTGTTTGAGTCCATGTCTGAATATTAAAACAACTTAAAGATGTCAAATATTTAAACTATAGTGTTATTAACAGCAGGTTTTATTCAAATAGATCAATATTCATATTTACTCTGTTTTTATTCATCAGTAAATAACATCTGGAAGAGTTTCAGTGTTTTTAACCCTGAGTTTTGTCTGCAGGTTTTTCACCTAAAATACATAAAACTGATTTATTTATTTATTATTTATTTACTGATTTTTGATCAGCTTGGAGCTTTTATTGTTTCGGGACATTTTACAGGAATAAGCTCCATATTTTAAATAACTACTGTAGATAAAAATTAAACTGCTCTTAAATTATAAATCTGACTTTTTTGACTTTTTAGTTTCATTTTCTAAAGTAAATCTTTCCTGCTGTTAAACATTTATATAAAATTTAAAAAGTAATTCATTGTAGTTTTAAATCAAACAGGAGGTAATGGAGCGGTTTGTTTTTTGGACTATTTTCAGCAGCAGTAGAAAGTTTAACTGATTTTAAATTATAAACTTTTTGACTTTATAGTTTCATATTTAAAGTTAAATCTGAAAACAAAAAGCAAACACTGGCTCTGTTCCCGCTGGTTTAAATATAGTTTTATATTTTTAAAATAAGTTTTAAAACATAAACAAACAAAACCAGGTTTTCTGGGACTATTTTCAGCGGCGGATGAATCCATGATGATGAAACAACACACACACACAGAAAGTGTTTGATAAAAAACCTTTTTTCTTATTTTCGTCTGGATTTATTTATTGTACATGATTACAGTCACAGTTCATGTGAAGGTGGGGTCAGAGGTCAGAGGTCAGAGGTTTAGAAGTAGTTGACGACTCTGCGGATGGACTGGATGTTGGGGTTCTGGGCCTGCCACTCGTTATGGCTGCAGTAGTTTCCACGCTCCACGATGTACATACGGCCGCGGAAGTTTGGCTCCTCGTACATCACCCAGCTGCAAGGTAATCAATCAATCAATCAATCAATCAATCAATCAATCAATCAGTGTGTGTGTGTGTTACAGAGTGTGTGTGGGGATTGCAACCAATAGAAAGCCTCCTGGTGCAGTTTTTTTAAGGTCCCGACAGAGCTGATTTTCATGACTGTGTGTGAACCCTAGTGGTCACACACAGTACTGCAGTGTATATTTCCCAAAGTGTGTATATTAGCATATTAGCTTAGCGAATATCACCCTGCACTGCAGTTAAAGTACCTCAGAGTAGTACTACAGTTAAAGTACCTCAGAGTAGTACTACAGTACTACAGATAAAGTACCTCAGAGTAGTACTACAGTAACAGTACCTCAGATAAGTACTACAGTACTACAGTAACAGTACCTCAGAGTAGTACTACAGTACTACAGTTAAAGTACCTCAGAGTAGTACTACAGTAACAGTACCTCAGATAAGTACTACAGTACTACAGTAACAGTACCTCAGAGTAGTACTACAGTACTACAGTTAAAGTACCTCAGAGTAGTACTACAGTACTACAGTAACAGTACCTCAGATAAGTACTACAGTACTACAGTAACAGTACCTCAGAGTAGTACTACAGTACTACAGTAACAGTACCTCAGAGTAGTACTACAGTACTACAGTAACAGTACCTCAGAGTAGTACTACAGTACTACAGTTAAAGTACCTCAGAGTAGTACTACAGTAACAGTACCTCAGATAAGTACTACAGTACTACAGTAACAGTACCTCAGAGTAGTACTACAGTACTACAGTAACAGTACCTCAGAGTAGTACTACAGTACTACAGTAACAGTACCTCAGATAAGTACTACAGTACTACAGTAACAGTACCTCAGAGTAGTACTACAGTACTACAGTAACAGTACCTCAGAGTAGTACTACAGTACTACAGTAACAGTACCTCAGAGTAGTACTACAGTACTACAGTTAAAGTACCTCAGAGTAGTACTACAGTAACAGTACCTCAGATAAGTACTACAATACTGCAGTAAAAGTACCTCAGAGTAGTACTGCTGTGCTGCGGCTAACAGTGATGCCAGTTGTATGCTAATAGACGTTAGCATTACGGGCAAAACTGGTTTAAAGTTTACGTGAAAGTTTTTGATATTTCAAATGATTTTTGTTTTATCAAAAAATTACGATAAATTTCGCAGTTAAAATTATGTCTCCAGACGAGACCCTTTAGTCAGGGGTCCCCACAAGGTAGTAAAACAGGTATGTGTGTGTGTTACAGCATGTGTTATAGTGTATGTCTTATAGTGTGTGTGTGTGTGTGTGTGTGTGTGTGTGTGTGTGTGTGTGTGTGTGTTACAGTATGTGTGTATGTGTGTGTGTGTGTGTGTGTTACAGTGTGTGTGTTACAGTATGTGTGTATGTGTGTGTGTGTGTGTGTGTGTGTGTGTGTGTTACAGTGTGTGTGTGTTATGGTGTGTGTGTGTGTGTGTGTTACAGTGTGTGTGTGTGTGTGTATGTGTGTGTGTGTGTTACAGTGTGTGTTACAGTGTGTGTTTGTGTGTGTGTGTGTGTGTGTGTTACAGTGTGTGTATGTGTGTGTTATGGTGTGTGTGTGTGTGTTTGTGTGTGTGTTATGGTGTGTGTGTCATAGTGTGTGTGTTACAGTGTGTGTATGTGTGTGTGTGTTATAGTATGTGTGTGTGTGTGTGTTTGTGTGTGTGTTATGGTGTGTGTGTTATAGTGTGTGTGATACAGTGTGTGTATGTGTGTGTATGTGTTTGTGTGTGTGTTATGGTGTGTGTGTTATAGTGTGTGTGTTACAGTGTGTGTGTGTGTGTGTGTGTGTGTGTTACAGTGTGTGTATGTGTGTGTGTGTGTGTGTGTGTGTGTGTGTGTGTGTGTGTGTGTGTGTTTGTGTGTGTGTGTTATGGTGTGTGTGTTATAGTGTGTGTGTTACAGTGTGTGTTACAGTGTGTGTGTGTGTGTTACAGTGTGTGTGTGTGTGTGTGTGTGTGTAGGACTTACGCTCCGTCTCCGTACACCTTGACGGAGTTGATGCAGTTCTTGGAGAGTCCGCGGCTCTGCAGGAAGGGGCAGTCGTCACAGATGTCGACACACTGACCGGAGAAGTTGCAAGCCTCGAACAGCTCGATGCGGTAATGCTCTCCGTGCTGCAACACACACACACACACACACACACACACACACACACACACACACACACATGACATCATTCATCATTAATAACATCACGTCATCGTCTGGTCTGAAACATTTAAACGTCACGAAATAATAGAAACGAATCTTCACATTTAAGAAGCTGGAATTCAAAAAGAACGAAAAACGATCAGTTATTAAAACAGTTGATTCATATTTAGTTATATTTAGGTATTGATTGGTATTGATTGGTATTGATTGGTGATTAATATTTAGTTATATTTAGGTATTGATTGGTGATTAATATTTAGTTATTATTTCAGCTCGTTGGTTTAAAGGTTAAAGTTTCTCCCTCTGATCAGTTCCTGAGGGTTTAGTTACACTGTTCTACACATCACTATAGTACTGATCAGACTATTGATCGGTATTGATCAGACTATTGATGGTTATTGATGGGTGTTGATGGGTATTGATCAGACCATTGATGGGTATTGATAGGTATTGATCAGACTATTGATTGGTATTGATCAGACCATTGATGGGTATTGATAGGTATTGATCAGACTATTGATGGTTATTGATGGGTATTGATCAGACTATTGATGGGTATTGATCAGACTATTGATAGGTATTGATGGTTATTGATGGGTATTGATCAGACTATTGATGGTTATTGATGGTTATTGATCAGACTATTGATCGGTATTGATAGGTATTGATCAGACTATTGATGGTTATTGATGGTTATTGATCAGACTATTGATCAAACTATTGATCGGTATTGATCAGACTATTGATTGGTATTGATAGGTATTGATCAGACTATTGATTGGTATTGATAGGTATTGATCAGACTATTGATCAGACTATTGATGGGTGTTGATGGGTGTTGATGGGTATTGATCAGACTATTGATAGGTATTGATCAGACTATTGATGGGTATTGATAGGTGTTGATAGGTATTGATCAGACTATTGATGGGTATTGGTAGGTATTGATCAGACTATTGATGGTTATTGATGGGTATTGATGGGTATTGATGGGTATTGATGGGAATTGATCAGACTATTGATGGTTATTGATGGTTATTGATGGGTATTGATCAGACTATTGATGGGTATTGATGGGTATTGATGGGTATTGATCAGACTATTGATAGTTATTGATGGGTATTGATGGGTATTGATGGTTATTGATCAGACTATTGATGGTTATTGAGGTTATTTGATCAGACTATTGATGGGTATTGATGGTTACTGATGGGTATTGATCAGACTATTGATGGTTATTGAGGTTATTGATCAGACTATTGATGGGTATTGATCAGACTATTGATGGGTATTGATCAGAGTATTGATGGTTATTGAGGTTATTGATCAGACTATTGATGGGTATTGATCAGACTATTGATTGGTATTGATCAGACTATTGATGGTTATTGATGGGTATTGATCAGACTATTGATTGTCATTGATGGGTATTGATGGTGCTAACCATGCGGATGGGCTTGCAGGATCCCATGTGGTCGTTGTGGGAGTTCCACCTCTGGAATTCGGGGTACTCTCCGTGCTCCAGGATGTACTGCTGGCCCTTAAAGTCGGGATGATCGTAGCAGATCCAGGCGCCGCTCTCCACACGGATGGAGTTCACCCTGAAAACAAACAAGACAGTTTTTATTTATTCTTCAGTCAGTCTCATTCAATCTTTTATTGACACGAAGGTTGGTGAACATGATGCGAATATAAAGACTGAATACATAAAGTGTTTTACATTGTTAACTCAAATGTTCTATGAACTGGTTTAAGATGATTAAAACTGACATTTGTTCTCGTTAGAAATATTTTCTCTGTTTACATTTGTTTTTATTCTTTTTCTTGATATTTTCTGTCAAATACTGAATTTATTTATTCAGCATTTATTCTTAAAAACATCACAAACATATAATCTGTAAAACTGATTTAAAAATAAACATGGAAATAAAAACTAATGCATCTTTTTTTAAAGTAACTGCTTAATTATTATTTTATCTTATATGAATTTTATTATAATGATCTCAGTCCTGTGTGTGTGTGTGTGTGTGTGTGTGTGTGTGTGTGTGTGTGTGTGTGTGTGTGTGTGTGTGTGTGTGTGTGTGTGTGTGTGTGTGTCTCTCAGCTCTTCATCTTCACCTGTTCATGAAGCCGCGGTCCTGGAAGTTATCACAGTCACCTCTGACCTCCAGCTTCCTGCCGGTGAAGCATTTCCCCTCATAGAAGGTAATCTGCAGGTAAACAATAAAAACATCAGCTTCAATTTTTCACTGTTTTTACCTTTTTAAAGACATTTCTAACCTCGTTGTTTCCATGGTTACTGTTTAATCATAAATAATAACCAGCAGTGAAATCAGATGTCAGTCAACAAATGAAAAAACAGATTTGACTTAATTGATCTGAATTAAACAAATAAGAACTAATATAATACTTATTAATAAAAATACAAAAATACAAAATATTATAATAATATCAGAACTGAAGCTGCTGGAAAACAAACTTATTGTCTCTTTTTTAAGATATTTCAGCCACTTTAAATAATTCAACATGACATTAATGTTTAAACCTTCGGTGTTTTCAAGTTTAAAACACATTTTCAAACAAATAGTTAAAACTTTTTCCTTCAAATGAGTCAAAACATCAAACCAGAAAGTGTCATTTAAGCTCCTGTCACTAAACGTTTTCAACTGAATTTAAATTAAAACTGAAGCTGCTGAAACCGCTTCATTAA
This sequence comes from Scomber scombrus, assembly GCF_963691925.1. Classification (NCBI taxonomy): domain Eukaryota; kingdom Metazoa; phylum Chordata; class Actinopteri; order Scombriformes; family Scombridae; genus Scomber; species Scomber scombrus. Next base: position 24,837,605 of record NC_084989.1, read on the forward strand.
ATTTAATTATTAGAAAGATTTTCAGTCCAGAACAAAAAGAAAACTTTAATTATATCAACTTTTGTACGTTTGTTTTTAAATATGTGTTTTCTGAGGCGGCCGAGCTTCTCCTCAAGTTTAACACTTTAAAATAATAAATAAATAATTAATATAACAATATATTAACAGTTATTAATAATTAATAACTGTTATTCTACATTAATTTAACCATAAAATATTGTAGTTTTATTATTTAACTATAAAATATTTCAAGTTTAAAACATCTTTTAAAATAAAGAAATAAGAATATTTCCTTCAAACAGCCATTAAAACAAGTTCTTCACACCTGATGAAACACTTCAACTCAACAGTTTCTGGATTTAATTGGAATTAAATCTCTAAACTGACGTCCAATAAAACATCTTAAATAAAGTAAGTTAGTTTAAATCTGTAAATAAAAACACAGATTTGCATGTTTTGACCTCCAGCTGATCTCTCTCTCTCTCTCGGCCCGTCGTGGGTCACTCACCTTTCCAGAGTACTGCGACATCTTTGCCCACTGGATGTTTTCCAACCTGGCCCACAACCACACACACAGTGTAACAGAGAAAAAGTTGGACCCCCCAATATATACGGCAGCGGGGGCGGGGGAGGGGCGGGGGGGCGGCGGGGCGGACAAAAGAGCCGGCTTTAAACGTTTCTGCTGCCTCGACGCTTTCCCTTCATCCTGATGTGTCTGCTGATTCTGCTGTGTGTGTGTGTGTGTGTGTGTGTGTGTGTGTGTGTGTGTGTGTGTGTGTGTGTGTGTGTGTGTGTGTGTGTGGTCAATAGAAAGTGCTTGTCCTGGACTTTGTGGGGGTCAGTGATATTGCACATGTCACGCTTCTATAGACAGACTGACGGTGAATTCAGCTCGGACGGTTTTTTGGGGTTTTTATTGAACGTCGAGGTTAAAAGTTCATTAAAACGACTCCGACCGAGATGTCACACCAGAAATGTTTGATTCGGCTGCTGCTTCTGTAAAGGATTGTGATATAATGTGTGTATTGTGATATAATGTGTATATTGTGATATAATGTGTGTATTGTGATATAATGTGTGTATTGTGATATGATGTGTATATTGTGATATAATGTGTATATTGTGATATAATGTGTGAATTGTGATATAATGTGTGTATTGTGATATGATGTGTATATTGTGATATAATGTGTATATTGTGATATGATGTGTATATTGTGATATAATGTGTATATTGTGATATAATGTGTGAATTGTGATATAATGTGTGTATTGTGATATGATGTGTGTATTGTGATATAATGTGTGTATTGTGATATAATGTGTGTATTGTGATATGATGTGTGTATTGTGATATAATGTGTGTATTGTGATATAATGTGTGTATTGTGATATGATGTGTATATTGTGATATAATGTGTGTATTGTGATATGATGTGTGTATTGTGATATAATGTGTGTATTGTGATATGATGTGTATATTGTGATATGATGTGTGTATTGTGATATAATGTGTGTATTGTGATATGATGTGTATATTGTGATATAATGTGTGTATTGTGATATGATGTGTGTATTGTGATATGATGTGTGTATTGTGATATGATGTGTATATTGTGATATGATGTGTATATTGTGATATGATGTGTATATTGTGATATAATGTGTATATTGTGATATGATGTGTATATTGTGATATAATGTGTGTATTGTGATATAATGTGTGTATTGTGATATAATGTGTATATTGTGATATAATGTGTGTATTGTGATATGATGTGTATATTGTGATATAATGTGTGTATTGTGATATGATGTGTGTATTGTGATATAATGTGTGTATTGTGATATGATGTGTGTATTGTGATATAATGTGTGTATTGTGATATAATGTGTGTATTGTGATATGATGTGTGTATTGTGATATGATGTGTGAATTGTGATATGATGTGTATATTGTGATATAATGTGTATATTGTGATATAATGTGTGTATTGTGATATAATGTGTGTATTGTGATATAATGTGTATATTGTGATATAATGTGTATATTGTGATATAATGTGTGTATTGTGATATAATGTGTGTATTGTGATATAATGTGTGTATTGTGATATAATGTGTATATTGTGATATAATGTGTATATTGTGATATAATGTGTGTATTGTGATATAATGTGTGTATTGTGATATAATGTGTGTATTGTGATATAATGTGTATATTGTGATATGATGTGTATATTGTGATATAATGTGTGTATTGTGATATAATGTGTGTATTGTGATATAATGTGTGTATTGTGATATAATGTGTATATTGTGATATGATGTGTATATTGTGATATAATGTGTGTATTGTGATATGATGTGTATATTGTGATATAATGTGTGTATTGTGATATAATGTGTGTATTGTGATATAATGTGTGTATTGTGATGTGTATTGTGATATGATGTGTATATTGTGATATAATGTGTGTATTGTGATATGATGTGTGTATTGTGATATAATGTGTGTATTGTGATATAATGTGTGTATTGTGATATAATGTGTATATTGTGATATAATGTGTGTATTGTGATATGATGTGTGTATTGTGATATAATGTGTGTATTGTGATATAATGTGTGTATTGTGATATGATGTGTATATTGTGATATAATGTGTGTATTGTGATATAATGTGTGTATTGTGATATAATGTGTGTATTGTGATGTGTATTGTGATATGATGTGTATATTGTGATATAATGTGTGTATTGTGATATGATGTGTGTATTGTGATATAATGTGTGTATTGTGATATAATGTGTGTATTGTGATATAATGTGTATATTGTGATATAATGTGTGTATTGTGATATGATGTGTGTATTGTGATATAATGTGTGTATTGTGATATAATGTGTGTATTGTGATATAATGTGTGTTGTCACGTTGTGGGAACTCAGAGCTGATGTTGAATCATGAGCTCAAAGTGTGAATGATGTCATCAATACATAAATATCCATGTAATTTAACTTCCTGTCGTCCTCCCGTCTGTTTTGACTGTTCTTTCTTTCCTCCCTCCGTCCTTTCCTTCCTTCTTCCTCCCTCCCTCCCTCCTTTGCTTCCTTATTCCTCCC
>NC_084989.1:24845728-24848098 GCF_963691925.1 Scomber scombrus
TATTATAAATTATATATTATTATTATTATTATTATTTGTTGGTTTTTAAACTGTTAAAGTTACTAAAATAACTTTAACTTTGTGAATATTTGTTGACTGAGTTTCAAACATCTGATTTCAGTTTTCTGACACACTTTGGTGTTGATGATTATTTATTAATTAAACAGTAACCATGGAAACAATGAGGTTAAAAATGCCTTTAACGACATTTAGCAAAACATAATAATCAGATGAATTTATAAGAAGAAACAAAGACGGATTCCAGGAGCAAAACTAACCGATCAGCTTCTTTCTGTTACCTACAATAAAATGAACCAATTAATAAAAATCACCTTTATTCATCCAGTTATAAATCAGCAGCATGAAAACACAGATTAAACCACTAAAATGACCTTTTCTAACATTATAATAAATATAATATAATATAATATTTGACCTTTTTTCTCCAGGTGTGTTTTCAGAGCGGTTGGTTTTATTTGGCGCTCTGCTGCCCCCTGCTGGTGAGAATCAGTCACTGCGCTGCTTCTGATTCTGCTTTCATCTGATCAATAACGTTTTATGAACACTGAGAAAATTCAGAGCAGCAACAAGTTTCAGTATTAAGGTTTTTCAGGATGATTTATTTCCATGAAACATTAATAATAATAAAAATATGTGTTTTATTATTAATTAATTAAACACGGTTGAGTTTTTATATATTTCACTCAGAGGTTTGAAACAGTAGTTTTTATTTATTTAGTTTTTAAGTTTGCTTTTTTATTACTTTCTTCCATCCTTCCTTCCTTCCATCCTTCCTTCCTTCCTTCCGTCCTTCCTTTCTTCCCTCCTTCCTTCCTTCCTTCCTTCCTTCCTTCCCTCCTTCCTTCCTTCCTTCCTTCCTTCCTTCCGTCCTTCCTTTCTTCCATCTGTCCTTCCTTCCTTCCTTTCTTCCTTGCTTCCTTCCTTCTGTCCTTCCTTCCTTCCTTCCTTTCTTCCATCTGTCCTTCCTTCCTTTCTTCCTTGCTTCCTTCCTTCCTTCTGTCCTTCCTTCCTTCCTTCCGTCCTTCCTTTCTTCCATCTGTCCTTCCTTCCTTTCTTCCTTGCTTCCTTCCATCTGTCCTTCCTTTCTTCCATCTGTCCTTCCTTGCTTCCTTCCATCCTTTCTTCCTTCCTTCCTTCCATCCTTCCTAATATTAGTAGTTTACCGTAATGAATGTAATATTAGCAGTTTACCGTAATTAATGTAATATTAGCAGTTTACCGTAATTAATGTAATATTAGCAGTTTACCGTAATGACCGTAAATCAGTAGTGTACCGTAACGAATGTAATATTAAGTTTACCGTAATGAATGTAATATTAAGTTTACCGTAATGAATGTAATATGGGTAGTTTACCGTAATGACTGTAATATTGGTAGTTTGCCGTAATGAACGTAATATGGGCAGTTTACCGTAATGACTGTAATATTGGCAGTTTGCCGTAATGAACGTAATATGGGCAGTTTACCGTAATGACTGTAATATTGGCAGTTTGCCGTAATGAACGTAATATCGGCAGTTTACCGTAATGACTGTAATATTGGCAGTTTACCGTAATGAACGTAATATCGGCAGTTTACCGTAATGACTGTAATATTGGCAGTTTACCGTAATGAACGTAATATCGGCAGTTTACCGTAATGACTGTAATATTGGCAGTTTACCGTAATGAACGTAATATCGGCAGTTTACCGTAATGACTGTAATATTGGCAGTTTACCGTAATGAACGTAATATCGGCAGTTTACCGTAATGACTGTAATATTGGCAGTTTACCGTAATGAACGTAATATCGGCAGTTTACCGTAATGACTGTAATATTGGCAGTTTACCGTAATGAACGTAATATCGGCAGTTTACCGTAATGACTGTAATATTGGCAGTTTACCGTAATGAACGTAATATCAGCAGTTTACCGTAATGATTGTAATATGGGGCATTTTAACCCCAGTGTGTAAAATACAGGGAGGAGAAAATACAAATATGTTATTTAGCACACACATTGTGATTTACCAAACCTGAAGGTAATGTTGCTGACGGTAACTGCGTCTATAAATAATAAGTTTGAAGGGCAGGTATTAACCGGCTGTTACCATGGAGACAAGGAGACGGAGACACAATAACAGAATACACACAGGACGGAGTTTTTCCAGCTGTGTTAATATTTTTAAAGTGGAATATTTGTGGTTATACTAACAGCATTGACTTTGTCACTAATACTCTCCATATGTGGGTTTTTCTGGTAATATTAGTTGTTGTTATAACTCAATATATTAGTTAACCTCTTCCACTAGAACCTGATCACATTTCTGCTCGTCTAAACTCTCCATTAAGACACAAAACCCTCATTT
>NC_084989.1:24848298-24855798 GCF_963691925.1 Scomber scombrus
CATCTCCTCCTGAATCATATTTAAATATATTTATTTCACCACGTGTGACTTTTACATTCTGAAGTCATTATTAGTATAATAATACACTGTAGGTGATAACATATGTAATATCTATCATTCTTTTGTGGTTACACCATTTGACATTTTCAGCAGCATTCAGTCTTACTTTTGGTAAAAAAACCAACAAAAATACTAAATGTACATTTTAACAAACCTGATGCTGCTTTTAAATCTAGTTTAAACTGATTTATGAATTCATCATCTTACCAACACTTATTATCACTGAGCCTGATATATAAAGTGATTCATAAAGAAACAGGATAAATCATTTAGAGCAGTTTAAAGCTCGATAAGAACAAACTGAATAATAGAATAATACATAAATAAATAAATAAATATAGTAATATAACACCTGCTCTGAGCTGATTGGTTTGTTTTGTGTGCAGCTGTGTCGTCTCCGTCCTCCTTCACCCTGAAGACCAACACCATCAGCACCACCGTCCCCAACTCCTACTATCCAGGTAACATAAAGCTGCTTACTTACTTTAGTTATTAGTTATTATTTCACACCTTCAAAGACTTTTAACTTCAGATCAAACTAAAACTTCTCTTTTTCTTCATGTCTCGACTTGTTTCTGTAAAATGTCCACGAAACGGAAAATAATCAGTGCCGATATTCTGCCGATATTCTGCCGATATTCTGCCAATAATCTGCCGATAATCTTCCGATAATCTGTTGATATTCTGCCAATAATCTGCTGATATTCTGCCAATTATCTGCCGATATTCTGCCAATTATCTGCCAATTATTTGCCGATATTCTGCCGATATTCTGCCAATAATCTGCCGATATTCTGCCAATAATCTGCCGATATTCTGCCAATTATCTGCCAATTATTTGCCGATATTCTGCCGATATTCTGCCAATAATCTGCCGATATTCTGCCGATATTCTGCCGATATTCTGCCAATAATCTGCCGATATTCTGCCGATATTCTGCCGATATTCTGCCAATAATCTGCCGATATTCTGCCGATATTCTGCCGATATTCTGCCGATATTCTGCCAATAATCTGCCGATATTCTGCCGATATTCTGCCAATTATCTGCCAATTATTTGCCGATATTCTGCCAATTATTTGCCAATTATCTGCCGATATTCTGCCAATTATCTGCCAATTATTTGCCAATATTCTGCCGATATTCTGCCAATAATCTGCCAATTATTTGCCAATAATCTGCCGATATTCTGCCGATAATTTTCCGATAATCTGTTGATATTCTGAAGATATTTTGCCGATAATCTTCCGATATTCTGCCGATAATCTGTCGTCATAGCGACATGTAGGGGTGACTCTTCTCTTCTTTTTCCTTTTCCTTTCTCTCTCTCTTTCTTTCTTGCTTTCTGCTGCTGATGTCATCAGATCCCTTCGTACCAACGGCCATTTTGGGTGAGACACTTTTCTTCTTCGTCTGTAGGAAAGAAAACACACCTGCACAGGTAGACAGACAGGAAGTAGACAGACAGGAAGTAGCCAGGTGAGACAGGGGAAATGAGACGATGATGGAGAGAATGAGGAAAGAGAGAAAGAGAGAGAGTGATACTCTGGCTTCCATCCATCCCTGCTTGCTTCTCGTTCAGCTGCTTTTGGTTCTTTAGGTTTTTTATTTTTTCATTTTTTCATTTTTTTAAATGTATTATTTCAATTATCAAAAAAACCTCCATCGTTACTTAGATTTATTTCATTTATTTAATTTTAGTTTTATGGATTATTTGTTTTGTATGTGAACCTTTTTGGGGTTTTTTTATTTTTAATTTAATAGTATTTTTTAATTTTTGTAACTTTAAATTTTAATATAAAGTTTTTTAAATGTTTATTTTTGTTATTATTTATTTAGTTTGTCGCTTTTTTATTTTTGTATTATTTGTATTAATATTTTAATTATTTTTAGTTTTCTGTTATTTATTTCTTATTTATAAAATAAGCATTGAAATATTTTTTTTATTTATTCATTTTAGTTATTTAGTTTTTCTTTTCTTTTCTTTTCTTTTCTTTTCTTTTCTTTTCTTTTCTTTTCTTTTCTTTTCTTTTGTTGGAAACGACGGTGGGTTTCACTCCATCCCCGCATCCACAACATTCCTGCGTGTCGTGTTGACGTCACGTCTGTCTGTGACCTCCGACCTCTGCATGGACACAACACGCCCACGTGGACGGGGGGGAGGAACAAATAAATACATAACAATAAAAACAAAGAAGGATTCAGTCAGACGTCCTGTTAGCTGTTAGCTGTTAGCTGGTTGTGATTCTTGATGTTTGTTTTTCAGATGTTGTTTTATTGTGAAACAAACAGGAAGTTCTTATAAAGAAGTTTGTGCTGCTCACCTTCAGTCTAAATGTTCCTTTAACTATTAATAACTATTATATTTAAATCAAAAGTTTACGATTAAAACTAAATCAGTTATTTCCATTTATTTATTTACCATAGTGTAATATTTATTTTTGTATTATTTAGTGTAAAAAATATTAGAAAATAGTAAAAATGCTGCAGAAAATATTTATATCAGTGAATTTGTGACTGAGTGAAAAAATTTATCAATTTACCAAAATTAATTTTCTGTCCATTTTATTAGTTAAAGTTCATTCTGGGATCAAACTTGAGTTTAACGTCGGTAACGCCGACCAATAGGAAGACAGACACACACACAGCCGACCAATAGGAAGACAGAGACACACACATCCGACCAATAGGAGGACAGACACACACACAGCCGACCAATAGGAGGACAGAGATACACACATCCGACCAATAGGAGGACAGACACACACACAGCCGACCAATAGGAGGACAGAGATACACACATCCGACCAATAGGAGGACAGACACACACACAGCCGACCAATAGGAGGACAGAGATACACACATCCGACCAATAGGAGGACAGACACACACACAGCCGACCAATAGGAGGACAGAGATACACACATCCGACCAATAGGAGGACAGACACACACACAGCCGACCAATAGGAGGACAGAGATACACACATCCGACCAATAGGAGGACAGACACACACACAGCCGACCAATAGGAGGACAGAGATACACACATCCGACCAATAGGAGGACAGAAAGCTGCTGTCTGATCAGCTTTACAGAGTTTGATCAATAAACATATTTATTTATTTACATTTATCAGACTAAATAATTCCTTCTTTTTCCCGCTATGAGCCTGTTAGCTTCATGTTAGCTTCATGTTAGCTTCATGTTAGCAGAGTTAAACTTAGCCAACCCAAACCTGATGACGTACTGATCAGTCTGATCCCAGAGTAAAGTTACACAGACTGTAACCACGGCAACCAGTGATGTCACAGTGTACTGACCAGCTGCTGTTAAATATAATATTTAGGTTTATGTTTAAAATCAATAAAAACACTTATAAAGTATAAATATTTATATTTCTGGTAAAAAGTGAAAATTCTTGTTTTGGTCTCTCGATGCTAACCGCAGCGCTAAATGAGCTCTTAGGCTAGGAGTGATGCTAGCTTAATGTCTCAGTGTAGAATGCTAAAAACAAACCGTCATAAATCTGTTTCTACTCTCTCCTCAGGCTAACTAAACTCTCCTCAGGCTACAGTTAGCCAGGTTAGCCTAGCAGCTAGCTCTTGTATGGTTCTGTGTGTTAGCGGTAGCGTAGCTTCAGTGGAGGCTAAAGCTAAAGTTGTTGCTTAAACCGTGTCTCCTCTCTCTTCTTCTTCTCTTCTATCGTTCTCTGTGTAAAGTGCCCATTAATGGTAAGTGGTTAATTTGGGGGCAGACGGGGGGGCAGATGGGGGGGGGGGTCATGTCGGGGGGGTTTCTGTCACCACTGCGCATGAAGCCACACCCACCTGCTGTGATGTCATCAGTTAGCTTGCCCACGCACCCCTTTTTTTTACTCCTTTGTGAAGTTGTGACATCACAATCCCGACTCCTCCCACCATTTCATCTTCGACCAATCAGGTTTCAGCTCTCTCCAACTCGTCCTCTGATTGGTTGCCATTGTTGTCGTGCCTGTCCTCCTCCGTCCAATGGCGTCCCTCCATCACACCGCCCATCACATGGCCTCGCCTCACCGTGATTGGTTGGGCTGTTTGGGATAGAGAGTCTCTGATTGGTCAGTCAGCCTCCAGGCTAGCCAATAAGAACAGAGTTAGAGAGAGTAGAGTGGAGGTCAAAGGTCGATAAAAAACAGTTTGTTTTGTTCCAGGACTCTGAACTCTGAACTCTGAACTCTGTTCACACTGCAGCCGCAAGAACCTGGACCACATCTGGACCAGGACTAAACAATCCAGTACCGGACTAAACAATCCAGTACAGGACTAAACCATCCGGTACCAGACTAAACCATCCAGTACCGGACTAAACAATCCAGTACAGGACTAAACCATCCGGTACCAGACTAAACCATCCGGTACCGGACTAAACCATCCAGTACAGGACTAAACCATCCAGTACCGGACTAAACCATCCAGTACAGGACTAAACCATCCGGTACCGGTCTCTGTGATTAATTGATCAGATTATTGATCGGTGATCGATTCGTTCGGCAGCAGTGTGAAAAGAAACCAGCTCCAACCGCTCTCCGGTCATGTGATTCGATGTCACGTGATGTGTACCGGTCATCTCTTGTTGTCATGGTAACAACATGGTAGTCGTGGACGTGGACCAGGACTCGGTCTTTACTTCAGAAGAGGATCAGATTATTGATTATTGATTAGAACAAAACGTTTAAACCGGACAGACGCTGAATGTTTTTATTTATCTATAAATTAGATTAAATGAAGATTCACTTATTGAACCTTCAGTCTGTTTTTATCAGCAGATCGTTCTAAAAAGTCTCATTTTTATTGTTGATTATTTTTATATGTTTTATATTTTATTAGTGGCGCAGAATATCAGCTGTAGCAGCTAAAGTTCAAGTTTTGTCAGTTGTCTTGTTATTTTTTTCTTTGCAGACATTTCTTAGAGAAATAATATTTCCTAAAGCAAAAGTTCTTTACATAACAAAATATAAAACAAAGAAAAACAACAATTTCACTGAATTGAGAAGCTGAAACTAAAGTGAATGTTTATATGTTTGCTTAAAAATGTAATTTCAACAAATGATAAAAATAGTTGAAGATTAATTTACTGTTAATCAGCTTCAGCTACTATATCAATAAATCAAGATAATCTATTGACAGATGAGGACAGGGATCACTGGAGGTAATTGTGTAAATAACAGAGTCGTCTGCATATAAGCCAACACAACAATAAGAACACATTTATAGAAGCTGATTCATAAAAAACAACAAACATAATGACCCTAAAATAAATCCTCAACTTCTCCACAGTGACAAAATCCCAGCTGACTGTAATAAAGACAAACATACATCATTATTAAACCATAAAATACTAACATTGTTCAGTCTGTTGAGGAGACAAAATATCATTAAAACATTTGATATCTTTGGTTTTAGACTGACAATAAAATATGTAAGAAATCACAACTCAATCTTTAAATGTTGATTTTTTTAAATAACAATATTTAAACTGAAAGTTTCTAACAAATGTTTTGACAGCTGATTGAAAATTAAAAATCAAACAGTTAAGAAACTAAAAATCAACTAAATCTAATATTATGATGAGTCTAATTATATTTTGGTTAGACACCAAGGAGAAGAAGTCTGGAGTCTGACCCGGGTCCCTCTGGTCCAGTCAGTCTCATGTCCACGTCATGTGATTCCTGTCCAACATGTTCATTCATCACATCAGCATCACACAGACTCACTGTCTACACTCTGTTTTATATTTCTCTTCATCTTCTGTCGTCTCTTCTTCTCGCTCCTCCTCCTCCAGATGACAGTCAGACTATGACCAGTGAAACCAGTAGTCTGGTCCAGTCCCACTATAAGCAGCGGGAGTCCGAGCGGGAGGCGTTGCCTTATCAGACGGGTCAGCTGCACCCGGCCATCCGAGTGGCCGACCTGCTGCAGCACATCACGCAGATGAAGTGTGCCGAAGGTTACGGCTTCAAGGAGGAGTACGAGGTGAGAGACATCACACACTCATATCTTCATGTTTTTGTTAATAATGCACTCCATCTGAAATGGTCTCATAGCTCACTGTTGGTGTTTTAAATTCACACCTGTAGGAGCGGAGCTACAGATCTTTTACACAAACATCACTGAATCAAACAAGACACACAAAATCTATTTTCTTCTGTATCACCTGTGGTTGGTAGGGTGTAACTGGGTGGTTGGTATGGTGTCACTGGGTGGTTGGTGGGGTGTAACTGGGTGGTTGGTATGGTGTCACTGGGTAGTTGGTAGGGTGTAACTGGGTGGTTGGTATGGTGTCACTGGGTGGTTGGTAGGGTGTCACTAGGTGGTTGGTGGGGTGTCACTTGGTAGTTGGTAGGGTGTCACTGGGTAATTGGTAAGGTGTCACTGGGTAGTAGGTAGGGTGTAACTGGGTGGTTGGTGGGGTGTCACTGGGTAGTTGGTAGGGTGTCACTGGGTGGTTGGTAGGGTGTCACTGGGTAGTTGGTAGGGTGTCACTGGGTGGTTGGTGGGGTGTCACTTGGTAGTTGGTAGGGTGTCACTGGCTAATTGGTAGGGTGTCACAGGGTAGTTGGTAGGGTGTAACTGTGTGATTGGTAAGGTGTCACTGGGTAGTTGGTAGGGTGTCACTGGGTGGTTGGTAGGGTGTCACTGGGTAGTTGGTAGGGTGTCACTGGGTGGTTGGTGGGGTGTCACTTGGTAGTTGGTAGGGTGTCACTGGGTAATTGGTAGGGTGTAACTGGGTGGTTGGTAGGGTGTCACTGGGTAGTTGGTAGGGTGTTACTGGGTGGTTGGTAGGGTATAACTGGGTGGTTGGTAGGGTGTCACTGGGTAGTTGGTAGGGTGTCACTGGGTGGTTGGTAGGGTGTCACTGGGTGGTTGGTAGGGTGTAACTGTGTGATTGGTAGGGTGTCACTGGGTGGTTGGTAGGGTGTAACTGGGTGGTTGGTAGGGTGTCACTGGGTAGTTGGTAGGGTGTCACTTGGTAGTTGGTAGGGTGTCACTGGGTAATTGGTAGGGTGTCACAGGGTAGTTGGTAGGGTGTAACTGTGTGATTGGTAAGGTGTCACTGGGTAGTTGGTAGGGTTTCACTGGGCGGTTGGTAGGGTGTCACTAGGTAGTTGGTAGGGTGTCACTGGGTGGTTGGTGGGGTGTCACTTGGTAGTTGGTAGGGTGTCACTGGGTAATTGGTAGGGTGTCACAGGGTAGTTGGTAGGGTGTAACTGTGTGATTAGTAAGGTGTCACTGGGTAGTTGGTAGGGTGTCACTGGGTGGTTGGTAGGGTGTCACTGGGTAGTTGGTAGGGTGTCACTAGGTGGTTGGTGGGGTGTCACTTGGTAGTTGGTAGGGTGTCACTAGGTGGTTGGTGGGGTGTCACTTGGTAGTTGGTAGGGTGTCACTGGGTAATTGGTAAGGT
>NC_084989.1:24858298-24860798 GCF_963691925.1 Scomber scombrus
ATTATTATTATTATTGTTATTATTGTTATTATTATTATTATTATTATTATTCTTGCTGTGAATTAATAGACTGTAAAATCAAACAGTTTGTTCATCATGAGCAGAAATATAAAGAATATAAAAGATGAACCATACTGAGGATGGTGTTTCAGTTTAAATATAAACTCATCATAACTGAATAAATATAAATAACAGACAGGAAGTACAGTGTGAAATAATCAATCATGATATATTATATTAACATCCAATCATGCTCAGTTATCATATGATGAGTTTGTATTGATCAACTTTTACAACTTCTCACTTTGTCTTCTGTCAAATGTCCAAAAATGTAAAACCTGCAAAAAAAAAAGATTTTAAAGAGAAGCTGTGAAAATATGTTTGTTTGTTTGTTTGTTTGTTTGTTTGTTTGTTTGTTTGTTTGTTTGTTTGTTTGTTGCTCTGCTTTTGGTTTGTTTTTAATACAGGCGATCAGTGATCAATAACTTCAATAACACACACTGATCAGTTTCTGTTTTAATTTAATTGATACTAATTAATATAAACTATGGAAGACGATTAGAGCCACATGAAAAACATTCATTGTCTTAATGAATCAATTAATAATGTTAATAATTAATATTAATAATCAATAATAATCATTATTCTGTCAGATTTTAAAGCTTTTTCTTGTGGTTTGAATCTTTTCTGTGGATCAGTGATTGATGATCAATGATGATGATGATTAGATGCTGATTGTTATGTGATCCCCTCCATGCTTCTCCTTTACTAATTAATGTGATTGGACAGCTTAACGAGGTAAGATGCTTCCTGTACTCGTCATGTTTGTTCGACCAATAACATCCCACCACATGTGTCCTTCCACCAATAGAGTTTGAGCAGGAAGTGAAATACAGACAGAAAATAAATCAACTCAAACTGATTAATTAATTATTAATTATCGTCAACAAGATATTTATTTATTTATTTATTTATTTATTTATTTAGTTCGTTAGTTTAGTTTTATCCAGTTTTACTCTTATTTAGTATTATTTGTTAAATTGACTCAAACTAAAGCTAAAGTTATAAACTAAAGTTATAATCTGCTCTTTTTAAACCGACCCGTCACAGTTTTGTGTCTCAAAGATAAATTAATTATGATGTCATATTAATTTATTTTAATATAAACACAAATCTGATCAAATTTGTTTCACTCCAGAATTAAAATGAAAATGAATCACTGATCACCTGTCGGCTCGTTGATGTTCAATAGACTCAGGTGTTCACCAGTCACCTGATCAATCACCTGATCAATCACCTGATCAATCATCTGATCAATCACCTGATCAATCACCTGATCAATCACCTGATCAATCACCTGATCAATCACCTGACCAGTCACCTGATCAATCACCTGACCAGTCACCTGATCAATCACCTGATCAATCACCTGATCAATCACCTGACCAGTCACCTGATCAATCACCTGATCAATCACCTGATCAATCACCTGATCAATCACCTGATCAATCACCTGATCAATCACCTGACCAGTCACCTGATCAATCACCTGATCAATCACCTGATCAATCACCTGATCAATCACCTGACCAATCACCTGATCAATCACCTGACCAGTCACCTGATCAATCACCTGATCAATCACCTGATCAATCACCTGACCAGTCACCTGATCAATCACCTGACCAGTCACCTGATCAATCACCTGACCAGTCACCTGATCAATCACCTGACCAATCACCTGATCAATCACCTGATCAATCACCTGATCAATCACCTGACAGTTGTGAACACCTGAGCTTCTGTCCCACACTCTTCACCATGGTTACCATCTCCATGTCTGTTTAACTGTTGACGTGATGATGTCATGATGATGTCATGATGATGTCATGATGATGTCATGATGATGTCATGACCTCAGTATTATTACATCTGTGTTTCTTGGTGCAGGATTCACACAGGTCAGGTTAGACACAACCTTTGACCTTTGACATGACAGTAGAAGGTTGCCATGGTTACAGGGGACAGCCAGCATTTAGCATTAGCATTAGCATTAGCGTCTGATGCTCAAACACACACAGTCGCTGCCGGCAGACGTCACTTCATCTCTGCTTCCAGACCTTTATTTATTTATCTCTGCTGCCTCTGTTCCTCACTGTCAATCATGTGAGTGTGTTTGTGTGTGTGTGTGTGTGTGTGTGTGTGTGTGTGTGTGTGTATGTGTGTGTGTGTGTATGTATGTGTGTGTGTGTGTGTGTGTATGTGTGTGTGTGACATCGTTCACCTCTTAGTTTGATGGATGTCTGCAGCTGTTAGACTGCTGTCTCACACACACACACACACACACACACACACACACACACACACACACACGTGCGCGTCTGCAGGCATTTTAATGAGACGCTCAGAGCGACGCAGGAATCAAAGAAGCAGAGAAATGATAGAAATGAAAATTATAAACGAGAGAAAAAAGAGTGAATATAAAAGTGAAGGAGAGGAA
>NC_084989.1:24870798-24875798 GCF_963691925.1 Scomber scombrus
AACACACAAACACGCAGTAACACACACACAGTAACACACACTCAATAACAAACACACACACACACACACAGTAACACACACACACAGTAACACACACACACAGTAACACACACACACACACACACACACTGTTAATGACTAACACTGAGGCTCTGTTTGTTTGTAAGGTGATAAAATGATGTCAGTCTGCTGCCCCCCAGTGGCCAAAAATAATAATTACATGCAGCTGCAACTGTATATAACGTGTGTGTGTGTTTGCGTGTGTGTGTGTGTGTGTGTGTGTGTGTCTGTCTCTGTGTGTGTGTGTGTGTGTGTGTGTGTGTGTGTGTGTGTGTGTGTGTGTGTCAGTGCGGGGGCGGGGCCGTACAGGGTGTTTCATAGTGATTGACATCATGTTGGACATGGCAGAGAGAGAAGGAGTGGTCGACATCTACAACTGTGTCCGAGAGCTGAGAGCAAGAAGAGTTAACATGGTCCAGACGGAGGTACACACACACACACACACACACACACACACACACACACACACACCACACACACACACACACACACACACACACACACATTTTTATATTAAATAAAGGTAATGGAATACAATTGTTCTAAATATTACGTTTCATCTCCTCCTCCTCCTCCTCCTCCTCCTCTTGCTCCCTCTCCTCCTCATCCTCCTCATCCTCCCTCTCCTCCTCATCCTCCTCATCCTCCCTCTCCTCCTCATCCTCCTCCTGCTTCCTCTTCCTCCTCTTCCTTTCTTCCTCTCGTCCTCCTCCTCTTCCTCCTCCTGCTCCCTCTCCTCTTCCTCCTCCTCCTCCTCCTCTTCCTCCTCCTCCTCCTCATCCTCCTCTTGCTCCTCCTCTCCTCCTCATCCTCCTCCTGCTTCCTCTCCTCCTCCTCCTCCTCTTCCTCCTCTTCCTTCCTTCCTCTCCTCCTCCCTCTCCTCCTCCTCCTCTTCCTTACTCTCGTCATCCTCCTCCTCCTCCTCTTCCTCCTCATCCTCCTCCTGCTCCCTCTACTCTTCCTCCCTCTCCTCCTCCTCCTCTTCCTCCTCATCCTCCTCCTGCTCCCTCTCCTCCTCATCCTCCTCCTCCTCCTCTTCCTCCTCCTCCTCCTCCTGCTCCCCCTCCTCCTCCTCCTCCTACAGGAGCAGTACGTCTTCATCCATGACGCCATCTTGGAGGCGTGTCTCTGTGGCGACACGGCGATTCCGGCCAATCAGCTGCGATCAGTTTATTACGAGATGAACCGATTGGATCCTCAGACCAACTCCAGTCAGATCAAAGAGGAGTTCAGGGTAACGTATTGATCACGTATTAAGCAACACTTTATGTATTATTTACTAATATAAACAGCTGTAGTTATATCTACATGTTATTGATCGGCTCCTCAGACCCTGAACATGGTGACACCGACGCTGCGGGTGGAGGACTGCAGCATCGCTCTGTTGCCTAGGAATCACGAGAAGAACCGCTGCATGGACGTCCTGCCTCCGGACCGCTGCCTGCCGTTCCTCATCACCATCGACGGAGAAAGCTCCAACTACATCAACGCTGCGCTGATGGACGTATGTAACGCACCCTGCAGCACACTGACCAGCTCTCAGCTTCAACACATGAGCTTCTTCTGCTGAAACACTTTTTAACTTAACGAGAGGAAGAAGAAGAAGAACTCAGATCATTTACTGCAGGAAAAGTTTAACTTCATAATAACTGAAATATAACATCAGGAACTAAAACATCCTGTAAAGTCTGAAGCTGGAGTTTGAAGTTTTTTATTTTGAACAATAATAAGACAAAAAGGAAAAAGATAAAGAAATAGCAACAAAAGAAAAGTAACCCTAACCTTAACCCAAGGTAGCGGCAAGAAACCCAAAAGGGCTTAAAGGCCTTTATATACCTCTATATACCTTTATATACCTCTATATACCTCTATATACCTCTATATACCTCTATATACCTTTATATACCTCTATATACCTCTATATACCTTATATACCTCTATATACCTCTAAATACCTCTATATACCTTTATATACCTCTATATACCTTTATATACCTCTATATACCTCTATATACCTCTATATACCTATAATACCTCTATATACCTCTATATACCTCTATAACCTATATACCTTAAATACCTATATACCTCTATATACCTCTATATACCTCTATATACCTTTATATACCTCTATATACCTTTATATACCTTTATATACCTTTATATACCTCTATATACCTTTATATACCTCTATATACCTCTAAATACCTCTATATACCTTTATATACCTTATATACCTCTATATACCTTTGTATACCTCTATATACCTCTATATACCTTTATATACCTCTATATACCTTTATATACCTCTATATACCTCTATATACCTTTATATACCTCTATATACCTTTATATACCTCTATATACCTTTATATACCTTTATATACCTCTATATACCTTTATATACCTCTATATACCTCTATATACCTTTATATACCTCTATATACCTCTATATACCTTTATATACCTCTATATACCTTTATATACCTTTATATACCTCTATATACCTTTGTATACCTCTATATACCTTTGTATACCTAATACCTCTATATACCTTTATATACCTCTATATACCTTTATACCTTTATATACCTCTATATACCTTTATATACCTCTATATACCTCTATATACCTTTATATACCTCTATATACCTTTATATACCTTTATATACCTCTATATACCTTTATATACCTCTATATACCTTTATATACCTTTATATACCTCTATATAACCTCTATATACCTTATATACCTCTATATACCTTTATATACCTTTATATACCTCTATATACCTTTATATACCTTTATATACCTCTATATACCTCTATATACCTTTATATACCTCTATATACCTTTATATACCTTTATATACCTCTATATACCTCTATATACCTTTAATATACCTCTATATACCTTTATATACCTTTATATACCTCTATATACCTCTATATACCTTTATATACCTCTATATACCTTTATATACCTTTATATACCTCTATATACCTCTATATACCTTATATACCTCTATATACCTTTATATACCTTATATACCTTTATATACCTCTATATACCTTTATATACCTCTATATACCTTTATATACCTCTATATACCTTTATATACCTTTATATACCTCTATATACCTCTATATACCTTTATATACCTTATATACCTCTATATACCTTTATAATACCTCTATATACCTTTATATACCTCTAATATACCTCTATATACCTTTATATACCTCTATATACCTTTATATACCTTTATATACCTCTATATACCTCTATATACCTTTATATACCTCTATATACCTTTATATACCTTATATACCTCTATATACCTCTATATACCCTTTATATACCTCTATATACCTTTATATACCTTTATATACCTCTATATACCTTTATATACCTCTATATACCTCTATATACCTCTATATACCTCTATATACCTCTATATACCTTTATATACCTTTATATACCTCTATATACCTTTATATACCTCTATATACCTTTATATACCTCTATATACCTTTATATACCTTTATATACCTCTATATACCTCTATATACCTTTATATACCTCTATATACCTTTATATACCTCTATATACCTTTATATACCTTTATATACCTCTATATACCTTTATATACCTTTATATACCTCTATATACCTTTATATACCTCTATATACCTTTATATACCTTTATATACCTCTATATACCTCTATATACCTTTATATACCTCTATATACCTTTATATACCTCTATATACCTTTATATACCTTTATATACCTTTATATACCTCTATATACCTTTATATACCTCTATATACCTTATATACCTCTATATACCTTTATATACCTTTATATACCTCTATATACCTTTATATACCTCTATATACCTTTATATACCTCTATATACCTTTATATACCTCTATATACCTTTATATACCTTTATATACCTCTATATACCTTTATATACCTCTATATACCTCTATATACCTTTATATACCTCTATATACCTTTATATACCTTTATATACCTTTATATACCTCTATATACCTTTATATACCTCTATATACCTTTATATACCTCTATATACCTCTATATACCTCTATATACCTCTATATACCTTTATATACCTCTATATACCTTTATATACCTCTATATACCTTTATATACCTTTATATACCTTTATATACCTCTATATACCTTTATATACCTCTATATACCTCTATATACCTCTATATACCTCTATATACCTTTATATACCTCTATATACCTTTATATACCTCTATATACCTTTATATACCTCTATATACCTCTATATACCTCTATATACCTTTATATACCTCTATATACCTCTATATACCTCTATATACCTTTATATACCTTTATATACCTCTATATACCTTTATATACCTTTATATACCTCTATATACCTTTATATACCTTTATATACCTCTATATACCTTTATATACCTTTATATACCTCTATATACCTTTATATACCTTTATATACCTCTATATACCTTTATATACCTCTATATACCTCTATATACCTTTATATACCTCTATATACCTTTATATACCTCTATATACCTCTATATACCTCTATATACCTCTATATACCTCTATATACCTTTATATACCTCTATATACCTTTATATACCTTTATATACCTCTATATACCTTTATATACCTCTATATACCTTTATATACCTCTATATACCTCTATATACCTTTATATACCTCTATATACCTTTATATACCTCTATATACCTTTATATACCTTTATATACCTCTATATACCTCTATATACCTTTATATACCTCTATATACCTCTATATACCTTTATATACCTTTATATACCTCTATCTATATTAACATCATAAGTTAAATTAAAAACAAATAGCTATGAAATAGAAAAAGAAAAAAAAA